>NW_013952434.1:510897-517122 GCF_001266775.1 Austrofundulus limnaeus | reverse complement strand
ACCTAATATTGTTTCTGAGGATGTTTTTGTATTTTATGTATCTCAGCTTGTTAGCAGTTTGTGTGCAGTTTTATTGTGTGAATGCTTCTAAAGCACTCGCACAACTGACAATTGTTTTCTTCCAGATGTTTTTACCAGTCTTGTTCCACAGTTTTTGTGCTATTTCAATAATTACTGTATCAAAACTTTCAACTCCTTCAGGACACTAATTTTTGTATTTAAGCAACATATATTTTTCAGATATTTAGCTTCTTGAGCCCTGTTTTTCCTCATTAAAAATGAACTGAGCAATTTTTAACAAACAATTCAAAATGTTCATAAATCTTTAATGCAGCTTTTACCTTTTGTTCTGGTTCTGCTTTTATTTACTCTTTGTTCAAATTTCATCTTCCTTTGGCTTCTACTTTGCTGGTTTTACTTTGTTTCAGCTATCATTTTGACCTTTTCTGCTATTCTTCAGCTAATTCCAACTATTTTGTGCTTCTCTTTTTTCAGCTATTCTAAGCTTTTATAATGCTCTCTGCTGCTTTCTGCTAACTTCAGCTGCGTTTTGTGTTTTTACATTTTAGCTATGGTAATTGGGATTTTTTTTCAGCTGAGTTCATCTTTTTGTCATAATTTTAGCTTCTTACTACTTACATCTGCAAATGTGCTGTTTCTGTTTCTTTGTGCCAATTTTAACTATTTTAGTTATTTAGCTATTTTTACACTCTAAAAATAGATTTTGGATTTATTTAACCATGTTATGTCAACTGGTTCCACCTAACTGAGTTGAAAAAATTCAAAGCAAACTTGTGTTCTTTGGTTAGAAACTGGGTAATCTTGCTTTGAATTTACTCAACTCAGTTAAGTGGAACCAGCTGACATAACATCATTAAGAAAATCCAACGTTTTTTTTTTCTTAGAGTGTTGGCTAGTTTCAGTTGTATTTTAGATATTTCAGCAAAAATCTTTCAGCATTAAGCATTCACACTACGTTTTTGTTAAAATGCAAATTCTCGAGTTATAATCTTAAATTTTACAATGAAACTAAATGAARAGCTTGTTTCCATAAAAGAAAGGACATTTGTGTTTGGTAGATTATTTCTTTGTTGTAACAATTCCCGCTATAGACAAATTATTTAACCTAATCTAAATTAATTGCTATTCTAGTAAACATACTAAATGATTTTCTGTAACTTTTTTGCATAAAATGTAAAATTTAAGCACAGAAATTACTCATGTTTTTTTTCCAAACTACTCATTTAGAAAAGATTCAACATRTCAGCATCACCTGTCAATTACAACAATAACATTTTTGTGTATAACTCCTTTGTCCCATAAGTGAGACTACAGTATCTCTGACTGACAGTGATTGCAGCAAAGAAAAAGGACCATTAGTTTCCCGGCTTCTTGTAAGCGATCACATCACACTAGGGCAACCTTCCCCTGCGACTCTGCTCTTATCTGTTGCCTTTTTTCCTGTTTTTTTTCCCTGATTGTCTCCCTCTCTGTGTCTTTATCAAAAACTCTCCAACTTCCCACTCACATTTCTCCACTGTGGAGAGCTGACCATGGGTGTGTAGCGGTGTGTGTACACGCTGCAGTGGAGGGTTTGTTGTGTAACAAAGCAGTCGTTTTTTGAAGCAGCATATTGGGTTAGTTCTCCACATTTGTTGTTTGAATCATCTCAGAGGAGAGGTTTCCTATTGATTCAGAACCAACAAGACATACAGGAGTGCTTGTTGATTTTTTTCACACAGAATGATGATCAGTTTTTCACTCTTTTTTATAGATGAAATGACCACTAGAGTATATCCATTGAATAATCAAAAAGAGTCCATCTCTCAGTGTAATCCCCCTGCTGCATAAGTTACCATCTGTAAAACTAGGTCATTTCTTTTTGCATCTTTTATGAGCATTAACAAGAAGATGAAACTGAAGAGGCTGACAATAGATCCTTGCAGAACGCTCCATAAAACATGACAGACTTAGCCCTCACACAAATAAAAAAAAGAGCCAGCGAGGAAGAAGACGTTGGCCCCGAAGTCTTATTTTATCCCTACACTTCAAAACTATGGCTCTAATTACACTTTCAGATGATATAGCTGTGACCAGACGTGACTCGCGAGCTCGACATTGTCACGACCTTTTAAAACAAGCCTGACCCCCTTGTTCAGTTTTTTCCCCCACCGTGTGCGTTGTACATGAAACACAGCCTCAACATGCTGAATTCAATAAAAAAAACCTTTAATGAGATTTACTGTGAATTGGCCGTGATGGTAATTGCGGCGCTCTCTCATCTCTGAGTGACCCATAAGTCATAACCACGTGAGGAAATTTCTTTTAGAACTGTGGCGTTCTGAAGGCAGGGATATCCTGGGAATGCTGACGGGATGGTTGGGCTTTCAGATCACATTTGTGGCTTATTAATAATGAAGCATTTGTTAATGGGGCTTCTGGCTGCCACCAGACAAGCTCCTGATGTATTGTCAGCGTTTACGTGTTTAGATTCATGCAGTTTGACGTTTATTTATTGCTTTCTGGTTGGTTTTATGGATATTCTTATAAATTTTGCTCACCCTGTAAAAAGCAGACGTGTAAAAATAGCCACCACACGCAAAGGTGTGTTTACACGTGCCCGTGTTTGCGCGGTTGTTCTTCCTGGTGGTCCCGAGCAGCGACTCCTGCATAATGAAGGACAAACCATCAAGAAGACAATGATTAGCATTCTAGCGAATTCTGCTGCAGACCTCCTGTCTTCCCACCCTCCCTCCTCTCTTGTCGTATTTTTTTTTTCGTTTCTTTTTCCCCCCTCAGCTTGGAAGCGGCAGCGAGCATCAGCGGGCGAGCAAGCTGCAACAGAGTGTTGCAGTGTGGCATCGCCATGGCAACGGCCATGGTTCCTGACATTCATGTTGTGGAGAGCAGCGCTGTTGATTCATGAGACAAAAACACCGTGTTGGGGGGCACCCGCTTCATTATGGTGATATGTGTTGAGAAGACACATGTAGATCACATGCACTGAGGCTGATAGGTGATCAGTGACTGGCTGTTGGGTTAAACGTGCACACACACACACACACACACACACACACACACACACACACACACACAATACAGTTGTGTTGATTATGTTTTTATCCAAACTCAGACGTTTTCCTCAATTTTCCTGCCTCTGCTGCCCCCACCTGTGTGCAGTCAGGCTGGGAGAGGGAAACGGAGGGGAGAGGGGAGGTTTAAACAGTCACCTGCTTCTGATGTCCTATCACTGGAGCATCACAACAAAACATGACGCTCTATTTCCACGWCATGTGGAAATGCTCATGTTTGCAGCAGGGATGTGTTTGACTGTCAGATTTACTTTATGGGCCCGCAGTAAAAAAAAATAAAGCACACTGATAAAAAGCATCACAGCAAATATTTTCTGTCAAACGTGTTTCCTAATAACAAAAAAAATCTGAATATTACTCCAATGGATTTCATTTCTTTGCGCAGATTAAAGTGTTTACTGATTAAATAGAGTGAAGCTGGGGAGAGAGGTGTCTTTCTATGGGACACAATGCAGTCACTTCAAAGTTCTGTTATTTCATATTGGATGTACTCACAGCAAGCTGTGATTAAAAAACATGAAAAGGGTCCTGAGCTTTACCAAACTGCAGTTTTAGTGTTTACTCTAGTTTCCTGATATGCACTGCAAAAAAWGTCAGTCTAACCAAGTCTTAWACTTATAACCAGCCAMGTTTTCTTTATTTCAACAAGTCTTACCAAGAGCAATTGTTTTACTGCACTGAGAGATTAGATTCAGACTATAATCTAGTATTTTTAAATTTATKTTAGATGCCTAATGTTTGCAGTGTGACATGTAAATCTGAACTGAGGGTCACATTTAGCTAAAAGTGCTGTTTTTTTTTTATTTAAGGTGATCCTACATGTATGGGCTTTTCTCATATTAAATTGTTTTAACAGTGTTGATTTTATTAATTAAATGTCAAAATAGAAAATAAAAACATACACTACAATTTAATGGCAGTCTAATTTGCAGATAGTTTCGATATTTGTTGGTTATATGCACATTAGRCATTACATTTTTAATATTAAATAGTTTTGAATGAATAATCCAATGAATTTCATTGTGTCTATACTGTATATGATAATTTTTTGATTTTCTTGGTTACAAGATGCTTGTATCTAGTAACTAAGAAATTTTAAGAGTTTTGAATGAGGTGAGCTCTAAATAAAGAAAAATGTGGGTTTTCGCAATAAGAGACTACTTTTGTTGTGTAAATTTAAAAAATTTTAAAAGGCTGCAAGCGCAATATGAGTGGTTAGGGGAGTCTTCCTGGAACCAGTAAGTTGCAGGTTTGATCCCCCGTTCCAGCTGTCTCAGTTGTGTCCTTCCACACCACCCCCAATCAGTCCCATCAGTGCATGAATGTGATTTAAAGCCCTGGTTAGTCTCTGTCAGCTGATTTGTACATTTTAGCTTTGTAGAAAGCTGTGTGAATGGGTAAATGAGGGCACAGTTTGTGGTGTAAAGCGCTTTGAGTATCATGGTTGGATAGAAAGGTGCTATATAAGTACAGTCCATTTACTNTATATGATAATTTTTTGATTTTCTTTGTTACAAGATGCTTGTATCTAGTAACTAAGAAAATTTAAGAGTTTTGAATGAAGTGAGCTCTAAATAAAGAAAAATGTGGGTTTTCACAATAAGAGACTACTTTTGTTGTGTAAATTAAAAAAAATTTAAAAGGCTGCAAGCTCAATATGAGTGGTTAGGGGAGTCGTCCTGGAACCAGTAAGTTGCAGGTTTGATCCCCAGTTCCAGCTGTCTCAGTTGTGTCACCCCCAATCAGTCCCATCAGTGCATGGATGTGATTTAAAGCCCTGGTTAGTCTCTGTCAGCTGATTTGTACATGTTAGCTTTCTAGAAAGCTGTGTGAATGGGTAAATGAGGGCACAGTTTGTGGTGTAAAGCACTTTGAGTATCATGGTTGGATAGAAAGGCGCCATTTAAGAACAGTCCATTTACTAAAACTAAACAAAATGACAACTTAAAGACAGAAAAATAGATTATAAAATACAAACTTTTATTCTTTACTTTTTTAGCAGATCTGGTTGTGATTCTCCAAAACCCTTATGTCATGGACATTTAACCATTTAAGACCTAAATACCAACATGAAGTCACTCCCTCCGTCCCTCCATCTATTCCTCATTCACTGTTTGCAATGCTGTTTCTTTCTTTCTGCTCCTCTTCATTGTGTTGCTCTCCCAGTCAACTGTTGTTGGTGTAAATGCCATCTGAAGGACGCTGCACTCTTGTTTCACRATCAGCGTCGTCTGGGAAAACTGGTGGGAAAAAAAAGAGTTTTGTTCTCATTTCATTCAGTTCAGTTGACATTTAATCTGAAAAWGGTATTCTTTGCAAAACAAAGGTAGTGTTTCTCATGAAATATTCATAGAAATTAAACTCAATCCAGTCYTAAACATTCAGTGTCAGATTATGCTAACTTTTATTTAGGAGTAATTGTATTCGGAATAAGACATTGAAAGGTTTTGATTTTATTTTATTTTCCTCTGCAGAGTGAACAAAATGTCACAGTGACATTTTTCACGCAGCACCAACAGCGTTGAGGTGTCGCAGAAATGGGCTTTAAGTCGCTTTTGTCAGCATTAAGTAAAGAACTGGCTGAGATCAATGCCTTTTCAAAGTAAACTGGGTCATTAAGGGATAACCACCACCCACCTAACTCGCATCTCATTGACCACCTCTGGAGGGGAAAAGGATTGGAGTGGGAGAGGGAAACATAGACCTCACACATTCTCAGTGATTTGTAAAGCTGGGAGTCTAAGAGCTCGTTACACTTGTGTTGGAACATTAGACTGAATCAGCTGGTAATATTATGGTTATTTTTAGAGGTTGGTAGTAAAGTTACATTTACTTGAATAACCTTTTGGCAAATAAATGTACTTTTATGAGTAGTTTTACTACATTGTAATTTTTATTTTACTTGAGTAATGTTCTGAAGTATCGCTACTCTTATTTGAGTACACCCTTTGGGTACTCTACCCACCTCTGGTTATCATATGTGATTATTTCCAACTTTATATTAAAATCCTAAAACCCATAATCCTTTGCAAACACACTTTTTCTTTCCTTTTTTATGTTTTCTTTAGTTTTGTCTATTTAAACATTTGATATCTTAATAAGTTTCATTCAAGGATTCAAGGAAGTTTTATTG
>NW_013952434.1:507417-508884 GCF_001266775.1 Austrofundulus limnaeus | reverse complement strand
CTCTCTCTCTCTCTCTCTCTCTCTCTCTCTCTCTCTCTCTCTCTCTCTCTCTCTCTCTCTCTCTCTCTCTCCCTCTCTCTCTCAAACAAAATAAGCACAAAAATTATCCTGACCTTCACAATCGCCAGCACCTCTCTTCTGATGTCCTCACTCTTTGTCTGGCCCTCCTTTTTCCTTTTTCCTCTTTTCCTTTTTTTTTGTCGCTGCTCCCCTCCTCCTGTCGGTCCAGACTGCAGTTGCTAGGCAACAGCTGATTGAGCTTGATGATTGTGCAATTTAACAATTAGAAGTTCAAATGAAAAGTAGTGTCAAGAGTTTGCACTCTTACAGCTGACGCTTGAGTTACACTGTGGTCATTTGGTTTCATGTATGTGCTAACGCTTGAATAATAGAAGACGCCATGTGTGATTGTTTGCCGAATATATGCCTAAACACTCGGATAATGATGATGATATKATAATCATGCTGTTTGCCTCCATATCTCAGTTTTCCCCCTCTCTTCTCACACCTCTTCTTGTGCATTTATTTAATCTGTTCATACCGTTTTTTTTTCCTGTCTACCCATGCCACAGAAACTCCACTGCAGGGWCCAGACACATTCATCATCTGAGAAAAGAGATTAGATTATAGCTCAGCTCCTAACACACACATGCACTTATAGTTCAGAAAAGGCAGCTCWGTAATTGGTTGGAAAATCAAAGAGAGTGAAGCTGCTGGGCAGTCAGAGTTTGTGTTAATGATAATTTACGTCCTGTAAACCTCAGCAAGAAAAGCTTGGGTCAGTTCAGAAAGGCTGGTCAAAATAGTTTCTTAATCTGCTACATTTGGTTTAACATACTTCTGCCAAGACATAAACTAAATAAACAATCCTTTTTTTTTTCTTGACAGCATGTGGCTGGATGACCTGGTATAAATGAAGCTCAGTGTAGAAACAGGAAAAGTTTAGAAAATCRTTTAAATGAAAGTGCTTGTGTTTCTGCTTGGTCCCGTTTGTTTCAGAAAAACAAAAAGATTTTTAAAAAATCGTTGTATACTCTTTGGATTAAAAAAAAATTGTGGGGTACCTTTGAACAACTCAAAACAAAAATGGCATATTCATAAAATCTGACTCCAACAACGTTTGTATCTCTCACAATAAGACACGGCTGCTCAAAATTAACTTGTCACTCATTAACTAATGCGCATCAATTTTTTTATCCAACGTCACCAGACGGGCTCCGTACTTTTCCACAATAACAAATTAAAACTATTTTCCATCAATGTTCAGCTTCTTTAAAATGTTTTTGTAAATGAAGAAGGTGGTCATGAGCTTAACTACGAATTTATTTCACATTTTTATTGCTCTGTGCACTGCAAAAACTGTCCATCTTACCAAGTTTTAAAACCTTWTATCCAGCCAAAAAGTCTTTTTGATCTTGTTTTGAGACTGATTTACTAAACAAGAACAGATTGTGTAAGGATAATAAT
>NW_013952434.1:500496-506059 GCF_001266775.1 Austrofundulus limnaeus | reverse complement strand
GGATGGATGGATGGATGGATGGATGGATGGATGGATGGATGGATGGATGGATGGATGGATGGATGGATGGATTTTTTTTAATAGGCCACAGATTTTGCAAATGTTAAAAAACATTACTCATAGCTGGATGACTAAAAACAAATCTATTTGCACAGTTTCTCTACAGTAGCTGTTACAGTTCGAACAGGTGGCAGAGCCTTGACTTTATGATTTGTCCAGCATTATATAATCTCTTCTGTACAGTTTGTAAATCAGCGTTGTGCTAAAAGATTTACTTTACAGTTTGTTGTCACTCAGTCAGTTTTCATTGGATGAACTTGAAATAATTTGACAGTTTAGTTCTGGAGCGTCTAACTGATGTGTCTGATGTTTGATTACATGTGAAATTCACCTCACTGTTCTGTTTAAATCATGCCATTTTCTTACCTGTTATTTTCATTGATAATTCTTCAAATAAAAATTATTATTTTTTTAAACATTGAGTGTGACAGAGTAAGATTGGATTTGATCCATGTGAATTTTCTGACTTTGATCTTAGCTCGGATTCTTTTTTTTTTAAATCATCAAACCTGTGCCCTTTTTGCTCACTAGCTAAAATATTAATATGGCTTTAGGTGTTTTTAAAAAAGGCTTTTTTAATCATATTAAGGGCACGGTAGGGAATGAGGGGAATATAGAGAGGCATGGCTACAACTTAAGTGATAAATTAAAGGCCTAGCATTCCTTAATATAATGCATGTCGCCTGCCTTAGCCACTACAATACCCAATTTTAAGTAAATATCTGTAAGATCGCTGAAATTATAATCATTTTTAGTTTTGTTTAAGGTCACTTGGTTGTGTCAGCCATCTTAAATTAGGCTGCAACAAATGTTAATCAGTTTCAAAAAGCTTTATGAGATGATTTGCTAACAGATACATTTACACATGCGCCCTCAAATAAGCAAAGTGAAAATATTWTCGCACCTTTTTTTGCTTTTCTGCAACAGGTAATAACTATAATCCAAGTAAAGATGATTCGAACAAACAGGAAAAACTAACATTTTAATATTGGATTTCTGCAAAGCGAACCCATCACACAAATTCACTATAACRGCTAATAGTTATCTTTTTTTTCTAATGTACCAGTAAACAACTCATAATTGCAGTGCTCTTTACACTCCACTGATGGTAATAAGATGTCTTCAGGCCTGGTCTCAGCTCTCTTGTGTCTGTGTGTGTCTGTGTGTGTGTTTGTCAGCAGCAGCCATGTAAGTTGTGCAAAAAAGCTTTCGCAAACACAGAGCAGAGAGACATTCTGAATGCCCGGGATCAATACAATCAGAAAGTGTTTGATGGGAATGGAAGGTCGTTATCTATGTGGCAGGACATCAAACATGCATATATGGTAGCTTTMTTTGTGCCACTTAAAGTGATGGAGTACTTTTTCCCCTCTTTCTTCACTAAAAGTGAAAAGTCAAGCAAGCTTTTGTCATGCCYGTGACTCACTGAGCGTGCATCTACAACTCAAATCTTTAGAGCAGARGTGCCCAAAGTGGGGCCCGCGGGCCAAATTTGGCCCMCCAAGCCACTTGATTTGGCCCACCAGCAGATATCCTGGTTAYTAGGTTGTAATCGTCTGTCTTATGTAGAAATACTATATTTGCACTTAGTCTTTTCAAACATTGGTCCAACTATATGTACAAGGAGCTGTAGTCAGATAGTCTGAACTTCTGGTGTTCACTTTATCTTTGAATTTTGTTAAGATTAAACTTAAAATAAAAGTAACTTCAAGAGATATTTATGAGATTTAAGTCCATATCTAGATTTGCACACCTTACAAGACCACATACGTATACTCAAATTTTAAATTATGAAAAGTCCCATGAGCCTTTTCTGCCCGAGCATAAGTTGATTTTTCTCCATGTCCCTGGGCTGA
Source organism: Austrofundulus limnaeus (assembly GCF_001266775.1). Classification (NCBI taxonomy): domain Eukaryota; kingdom Metazoa; phylum Chordata; class Actinopteri; order Cyprinodontiformes; family Rivulidae; genus Austrofundulus; species Austrofundulus limnaeus. Next base: position 504,143 of record NW_013952434.1, on the reverse strand, counting down.
AAACAAACAAACAAACAAACAAACAAACAAACAAACAAACAAGAAAATGTGGACAACCACACTGGCTGCTAGCTTAATCATAAAAAATACAACTTTACTTCAAATATTTGCATTTTGTGTATTATATTATTGCATTTGGCCCACCACCCTCAGATTGATTTTAATTTTGGCCCTTTCAGGGAAAATGTTTGGGCACACCTGGAATTCTAATTTGATAAGATTTACTTGCATTACTTGCATGTTATGCTTTATTTCCTTTTTATTGTCAATGTAGAGCAATACAGTAAAAACATGCAAACTTGCAGACAGCAAAAAGTCCTGAACTGCAAACGATTGTCGGAAATTGGGGCCTTTTAATGACAAATTACCTGTCACGTTCGAGCTGCCCGTTTTTATTTCTGTGTTAAATCGTCTGATTGCTTCTCTGTGGCGCATTGCACATTATCAGCTGCAGCGAGGCAGGCGCTCTCTGTGTGAGATCCGAATGGTGAGATGTGTCACTGTGGATTAGCGAGGGAGCAGCCACGCAGAAGAGGTGTTAGGAGTGCATAGAGGGAGAGAACGAGCAAGAGGAGGGGACGGAGACGGCGAGATAGGGGGAATGAGATCTTCCAATGCTGTAAACAGAATCCACTGATCGCCGGATAATTTAGACGCGCGTGTTCGAGCATTATACTTATCGCTGGCTTTTGTGAATGCATTACTGCTGTGTGTAAGCAGCAGAGGCGGCGGCATCCTGAAGGCATTCCACCCCCCGCTGCTCTGCACATACCCACCCAGCCTCACTGACAGCCATCTGTCTGGTAATTAACCTGACTGATACTCTGTGCCAGCCCGAATCTATGTGTGTGCGTGTCCAGCTGTATTTTATATAGGCTCTGATCCTAATGGATCTGCGCTTAATGTGTGGCATTCTATGTCTGTGATCATTGTAAAGATACAAACAAACAAGCAAACAAACAAAATGTGGGCAACCACACTGGCTGCTAGCTTATGAGAGTGTTCATTTATCATATCTAATCTGATAAATGAACACTCTCATAAGAATGGTTTTAATGGCTTTAAATGCAACTATCAGAAAGCAGTCACTGTTGAAACATTGAACATTTTTGGTTTGACCCAAAACACGAGAATGGGGTCTCTGCTGTCACTGAGTCAAAGACTTGATTAGTCTGTTTGACTTTTGTGGGAGGGTTTTTTAAGAAGCTATAAATGAAAGCTAAATGAACAGGAAGGTRCTAACCACACCAAATTTAAAGCCAATAAATTATGTTTACATGTTCACAAAGGTTTTGCTGTTACCATTACTTCCTCTTTTAACTTCCCCCGCGAGACAAGTGAATTGAGTAATCACGAATTCGCCAAACTCTGCCAATCACAGTTAGGACAAACTCCACCCACACACCATGATACTCCCCCTATGTACTGCAGAACATAGGTGTATAGTATCTAAGTACATTTACTTGGTTTCAGTACTCAAGTAATTTTTTTAAAGATTTGTAATTTTATCAGATATTTCTTTTTATTGTACCTTTTACTTTTATTTTGTTACATTCAGAACATAAAAATGACGACTTTTACTTCTTTACTTTAAAATGCAACACCTAATTACGTTACAAATTTAAATATAACCAGAACTCATCATGAAAAAAAGCTGTTTATGCACTCTAAAAAGTGAAGTGTTGAGTTTATTTTAACCGTGCCAATTGGTTCCACTAAASYGAGTTGAGTAATCATTTTCTTTTAAAGAAAATGTGTRAATTGCTCAATTTACTCATCTCGGTTTAGTGGATTGACTTTGGGCAAGTAAAKTGAACACTTCATTTCTTAGAGTGTGCTTGAATGTATTTTTGTTTTTTCAAATATTGTGAGCAGTTTTGACTTTTCTTATCATTGAAACTGATTTTTACCAAAGTCTTTTTCTTTTAAGGTATTTTTTCCTTTTACTTAATAATTTCTTTCAGGTACTTTATAATCCTCTGCTGCTGCAAGTTGAGACCCCAACTTGCAAACTACTAAAATGTTGTCTTCCTTTATCATGATTATCTTAATCTAAAATCACTGGCATAAAAGGCAGCGAGTGATGTTTGGAGGTATTTCTTCAAAAAATGCTAGCCCTTAAACTGCTTAAAGGAAGAACGCCTTRCTATAAAATCTAAACTCCCTCTGCGCTGCAGTGATGGGAGGGGCATGGTGAATATATATGAATGAGTGCGGACAAGTTGCCCTGCAGTTTCAAAACAGCTTAAACAGCAGAGGAGTATTTTTTTATCAATAGCACAGAGTRTCTGCAATGAGGAGTCAGGTTGCAAGCACCATGGAAACGCTGCAATACTCATTCACATTATATACACATTCCACAGTAGTATACCTTACTATTACCTACAATAATGTATTTTATGCTTGCATATACTCTTCTGTTCAAACATACAAATATAAGGGCAGTTTGCGTTCTGCTGAAGAGCGTTCTGCTATTGATTCATCCTCCGATTAAATGTGCTGCCCGTGTCCTCAGAATGAGATTCACGTAGCCGCAAGAGCCTGATTGGACTGCAGAATCAATACGGTGGCAGAGAAATGGAGAGACGAGAGASGGGAGAGACAGATGGACAAGGAGAGAGGTATATTTGCTGTTCTACATTACACCTATAAAAGGAAAGAGATGAGAAGTGGCAGCGAATGAGTAGTGACATTTGGTTTCAGGAAAAAGGCCCTCGACTACTTTGCATCATTGAACTTAACTACACTGTATAAGATAAAGAAGCTTGCTGACTTCTGCAGGGTGAATTTGAACGTGACRTTTTTTTGTTTTAAGACTGAGTAGCTCTAAAAGAGGGTGAGGTGAGAATYAGTCTGAGAGACAAACAACCCATCAGAGGGCTCATCTGTTTGAGAAGCTGCCTACAATTAACACAGCTTTGGTTTTTAATTAATTCGCCTCAGTCACAGAAACTCTGCTCGCCCATTTTGGGCTGAAGTATTGAAGAAGACAAGATTACTTCTCTTTTTTTCTGTTTTCTTGCAATAATGTTTGTGCCAATTGGAAACAGATTGTAATAAAACATTTGGAACAAAATCAATAATATACATTTACTATTGATTATTTGTGTGTGTTTAATGCAATTCGTGTATAACGCAACCTACCATTTTTGAGCTTAACAAAATGTAGTTCTCATTTAATTTCCTACAAACTTCAAGATTTTTCGGCCCTTGCGGTGGACCCTCTGGTGAGGAAACAGGTTATTTGGGGACACACACTGGCGGGAATGTTTGTGAGTGAGGAGGAGCAGTGCAAGCTTCTGCATGTTRCTGAAAATGATCCACTCTCCAGAGCAGGAGCCACTTAAATGAACAAGACGGACAGTTKTAAGGAGCAGCTGGTCTGATCGTACTGAACACGTAAAGATGCAACTGACATCTTCTTTTCATTTCTGTGGTTAACAAAGAAAAAAAGTATTTTCTTTGATGACTCCTCTGTGACACAATATTTGTGTTGTATACAAGAAAATACTGAATGTATTGTGGTAGTATGTTAGTAAAAATTCTGTCAAAATTTGCTAATGTGTAAAATACAGTACAACCCCCAGCTTTATGGATGATTTCTGGGGTCTAATTTTTCACATTATACATGCATAAATACAGTAATC
>NW_013952434.1:497309-500405 GCF_001266775.1 Austrofundulus limnaeus | reverse complement strand
TTATTATTATTATTTGCATTATACATGTTTAAAGAGGTAACATTTTGGACTCAACAATTCAAGACGGATGCATCCAGCAGACCTAAAAAGCCCACAAAAATGGCTTAAACTCTGCCATTCTTACAAATATTGGCTAAAGACTGATGTTGCAGTAGCTGAGAGTTATTTATTTGCACTACTCTACCAGATCGTTGTGACAGATTACTGCTATTTACAAGGGTTGCCCAAAATGACTTAGTCTAACACTCTGCTGTGAAAGGTGGCATGTTATGTTTSAAACAATTTCAATAATTTCCTTCATGTTTCAGCTTGCACAATCTCTAATGCAGCTTTATTTTGATGAACTATCCTCCTGAAAAGAGAGCAGGCATTACTGTATTCTGTACTGTCAATGTCAGTCTAATCACATCCGTGCCTGCAAGGGAATGTGCCAACCCCGCAGTGCCCTCCAATGGTGGGTTCATGCCCAGGGAGGRCGCAGCAGCACCTGGTGATGAGCCCGATGGCCAAACTCAACCAGCTGAGCCCTGAAAACAAGCACCATCTGACCATCTGATGATAATAATAATATCTCTGACACACAGCCAGCTCCATGTGGCAGCAACACCAGAGTGGCCAATGCTCAGCTTTGCCAGTGCTCTCTTATCGTCTGTCCCCCGTTTGAACGGCCGGCGCTACGTCCTTTAGAGGAAAAAAAGATCTGAACATGTGGGTGAGAAGCACAATGCAGAATCCTTGCTGAGGTGAAAAAAGAACATTGCGTTAACGGCTAAAGGCGAAGAGGAATCCCTCGTGCCGCATCGAGGTTTATGAAACAGGATGGTCAGACGCCAAAAAGAGAGGCGTCTGCTTTAGCAGAAGTAAATAAATGAAAACATATCATAGGAAGGCAGCAGCATGAAAACATGATGCCTAAAGGGGAGGCACAGCGGAGGGAGCAGCATGATGCTGTTGCTGTTGCACAGCTCGTCATCGCTGAAGGAAAAGGGATTACTGTCTGAATACAAGCGAGCTGAATCAGCTCTGACACAAAGTGGATCTGATCTGCTGCTCAAAAGAAGGAGGCTGTTGCTCCAAGTGACCATCGAATGGTTTGTTAAACTGGACTATATCAAGCAGAACCATTAAAGGTATAGTGTGTAGGGTTTTGTCAATTCTTTTAGCCGAAATTGAGATAATCACTAATGACAATAATAAAAAATATGTCTAATCATTGCAGACAAAGACCTTGTTTTATTATTTTTACCTTGTAAAAAGCTTTTTTTATCTCCATGGTCACGGGTCGCCASTACAGGCAGCCGCCATCTTACACCGCCATCTTGTCTACGAAGGCTCATGAAGGACAAACTGCGGTGGCGGCGTCAAAAACGGTTTTAGTTGTAATACTATAAATGTAATATTTGTTGTCTGTCATTGTAGCTGGGATAATTTTACTTATTAAAGCTCATAATCTTACCACTTGAAACATCACTAGCCCTGAAGCTGCTGGTAGACATCGTGGTTGGAATTATCAAAGGTTTTTGACACCTGAGAGACACCGTAGCAACTCCTTTGCGTTTGGAAGCGGGGGGTGGGGGGGGGGGGGAGGACCAGGGAGGATGATTCAACGACTCAACCACTAGATGTCGCTGAAAACAACAAATCCTACACACTGTGCCTTTAAGACATGCTTTAAAAAGCAACAAATAATAAGTGTGTGGTAAAAATGGCAGCTTTCTTATATGCCGATTAAACTCAAAAATGTTTCCAAATGTTAGTTTATTTTAAAAGATATGACTTTATAAAATTACATTTTTGTGCTTCAGTACAAAATAATTGATAGTTTCAGRACTCGTGGGGCACCGAATTTGTTTTTTACTCATTCACTAAGTAACAGGATTTGTATTTTTATTTTGCAGCCCAGTTGTCAAGGCTACTAAACAACGCTCAAGCACCAAAGTATAAACAAGAAAGTAGCCTTAAAGTGTCTTCTATATTTGGAACGGCTTCAGTTCAAAGTGAGTGAAATTATTTGGATTGGATTCTTTCTGAGGAGAAAATGAATGAAAACAAGGCCACAAAATCCCCTCCCAGAGTAACACAGCCACCAGTTGTGTCCCTGTAGAGGTCAGAGGGTTCAGGCTTTTCCACAAATCCGTCACTCTTCTGTATTTACTCAGTTATCAAAGCGCCAAGGGCACTTATTCCACTATGAGAATCGATAGCTGGCTTCGGCGCTCGGTCTGAGACCATAGCTCACCTCGGCGGCTCAGGTGGGATCCTCCTCTGGTGTGATTGGTAGAGCTGCAGCATTCTTCACTCGGACTGGTCGGTGTCCTTGGGGAGGCAGGCAGTGACAGTTGAAGTAATTGATTTTTTTTTTACTTCCATGGATTTCCTGCCTGCTGCTGGTGTTGCAGAGGACTGATCAAGCTGTGTTACACACACACACACACTGCTGTATCTCAATTACATGCACACATGAAGACAATGCATTGCAGGGCACTTTACTTGTTTACACTGAAGCCTGCCTGCATGAAGCATCACTGTGTGTGCTGAGGTATCACAGGACTGCAGCAGCTGAGTTGCTGTTTTTCCTTGGGCACCGGTTGCCAAACATAAGGTATTGTGTTTGTCAGAGCCAAACTTTAGCTAGGTGGAGACATGCCCCTGGGAGTATCTGACTCACCCAGGCCAGTGTGTAGATCTGTGTGTGTACACGGGCCTGTGTGTTTTCCGTTCGTAGGCTGCGAGGTGCTGACAGGGCTGTCATTTTCAGCCAATGGCRTTGAACACATTGTGTCAGCTCCTTCAGGCAACTATCGGTGAGCCTATCATAAAACTCTCTCCTACTTGCCCTCAGCGTTGCTTACTGACCACGTTCTTGTCACTGCTTGCCTCCGACATGTGTGCACGAACATGTGAGGTGGTTGGGTGCGTGTGTGTATGTTGGTTGGGGGACATTTGTTATTGTGCCTCTGCAGCTGTGCCTGTACGTTCATACGGTTGCACACATTTGTGTATTAGATTGTGTACTTCCTTCCTGCTCTCTGGGTACATGATGGAGCTCCAACAGAGCACTTCTGCACTCCTGCATCATTAGACCCCCCCCCCCCC
>NW_013952434.1:492045-494070 GCF_001266775.1 Austrofundulus limnaeus | reverse complement strand
GAATGGGTGAATGTGTGTTAGTGTAAAGCCCTTTGTGGTCCGGAGGGACTTGAAAAGCGCTCTATAAGTTCAGTACCATTTACCAGTACCATTAAATTCAGTTTTTCTGCACTTTTAGAGACTCCAAGTACACAACAAAATGTATTTAATGGCTAAAAGGGGGATTTTGCATGATATGTTCCCTTTAAAGAAAAATAATGAAGGAACAAAACGAACAGACGTCAAGTATTTATGTAAAAGAAATGTGCATAAAAAGGGTAAATATTGTATGAACAAAAAAAACATGAAGCGTGACYAATATCGTTTCCATGTACACAGAACTCAAAAGTACATGAAAATGAACTGATGGAAATCCATTGTTGGTAAAAATTTTGCCGTCCACTCTCTTAGATAAGTAGACAAACAAAACTCAGAAGCCTAACTCGGTGCAGTTTCCTATGGTTCACTTGTGAATAACACAACCAATTAGATAGCCACAACACAGGGCTCATGGCAACTCCGAGCCTCAAAGGACTCAATTACTGTGGTTGGTTTGCAGGGACAGAGGGAGAAAAAGACATCCAGAGACACATTTCTCAAAAGGGGAAAACATGGTTTTCTTCTCATGGAAGGACTAAGATTCTTCTCGGGCCTTATTGTGATAGTGACAGAATGTTGTTAGGCAATTTTGGTTTGAGCTGTTCTCTGAAAGGAAATGGCACATGAGGGGTTCTACTAAACACATTAGGAAGTTTAAGGAACATGAATATCTACAAAAAGGTTAAATGGATGATTTGTAGCCCGCGTGTGTCGCTGTGCTGCATTTGATGTTATTGTGTGGCGCAGCTGAAAGTATCTGGGAGTAAATGAATTCATTCCTTGAACATGTGGCGGTGCTTGTGGCAGGTTCAAATGCAGTAGGCCTGCTTGTTTAATTAGTGTTTAACATGGMAGATCCTTTCCTGCAATTTCCTGAGGAGGGATAAATTGTATACAGGGACGGTCTTCTTTTAGGCTGTGAAAAACAGGCCAAGGAATAAGAAGAAGAAGAAAAAAAATCTGAACGGAAATTATTTCTTAACACCAAAGTCAGTTTTCTGGCTAGCATTTGTTTGACAAAGGATGATGAGAAATGTAGTGGAGCAGGTAAAATGAAAAGAGGTTATTACTGGCATAATGATGCCGGGCCTTTTTCTTCTTTTTTCTGTATATTGTGGTCCGTAATTACTTCGGCGGGTTTTACAATAAAGGGCAGTGGCACCAAAGGTCGTTTTCGTATTAAACCACATCAAAAAGGATCGCCTTAAGGAGAAAAGGGGGGAATAAGAATGAGCTGAGGAGTGTCACAAGCAGAATGATGAAAGAAAATGATGGAAAAGGTCATCATAAATGTCAAACATAGCACCGGAGAGCTACAGTAATGCTGTATGTATAAAATGGATCATTAAAATAAGATGTTTATTGTATAGTTTTAGACTTCTGCAGGAATGTGAGGAGGGTAGGATATAAATTGTTTGTGTGTAAATCCTCGTAGTTCAACAAGAGCCACTGGGATCGATGATTTAAAGAGGCACAGAGGGCCCATCTGTCCCGGGGTTGTTCACGTTTGGAGTCTTTGTGTATTTTACCTCTTTGTATGCTGAGAAAACAGAAGATGTTTTTTTATCATTTCATTTTTTTTTATTTAAGCACTGGAACAACTTTACCACTGAAGAAAAAAATAGAAGAAATTAAAGGTAAATTGAATATACGGGGAGAAATAAAGAACAAAACCTATGATAAAAAGCTTGAAGTACTGAAATAACTGAAGTAAATTTAAAGTAAAACTTTTAATAGGATTAAATTCAAACTAGTTTGTCAAAATAAATAATGCTGTTCACTGTGATTCCCAGTTAAAATCTGAATTAACCAGTTAATTAGTTTTACTTCATGGAAGAGCAGGTGTGGAAAAAGGAAGAAAAAAATGAAGTCAAACAAATTGTTATAAAGCTACAAGACAATTTCAAAGTATCTTACCATTTTTATTGAACCAGTTCATGATTCTAC
>NW_013952434.1:481574-491635 GCF_001266775.1 Austrofundulus limnaeus | reverse complement strand
ATATATATATGCAAAGAAAGCCAAATCTGTACTCTTGCATGTGCTGGTGTATGGGCCATATAACTAGCAGTGCAAAAACATCAAGTCAACATTAATGCAGATGAAAAACATTACTGCAGTTCATTCAAAGGAGCCTGACTTTATCAGTTTTCAAAAATTTCATTACAATCACAAAAAATATTCATAATTAGGGAAATATAGAGGGAAAATATTACATTAAATTGGATGAGCAATCTTAATGAAACTGTTAGCACATCTGAGATTCACAGCAGGTTGTATTTCAGGCCAGACAGTAACACGGTGTTTGTGCACAACGATGTCAACAGCTGGATAAAATCCAAAGCTTTGGATTTATTTCCTTAGAGAAATATAATTTTTGTGGTGATGAAAATATCCACTCTCATGTCCCCCCACAAAAAATCAATAGGTGAAAACTGCCTGCTTGGAGTTTCTTAAAGATGGAAGCTGGCAGAAGTGTGTGCTTGTTTCCTCTGAGGTTAATTGATTTTCTGTGACCTCGAGACCTCCACCCAAACTAAGCCGATAAATTCACAAAAAAAAACCAAATAAGTAAAAAGCTGTACTCATAACCAGAAAAWCACTGTTTTCCCCCCTCATACATCAAAGAAATGTACCTTCCTTCATTCACAGAGCTCATTAAAAATATTCCYACTTCACTAGCGCTAAACCCCATCCCTGAAAATACACAGTTCCTCAGTAAATTACAAGCTTCCACATCAACGTACCTACCTCCTCTTCAGCTGTGACGACGGCGACAGAAGGCGGTTAAAGAAATACCGCCGCACCACAATGCACAGATGGGGGCTTTGATGAAAGCTGGTGCTATGACACAGAGTTTTGTTCMAGAAATGTGGGCATAAAAGCAGGCTGTGATAACAAAACCCTTAGCTTGTAATCAACGAGACTGCCGGGCAATATTCTACCATTTGCATATTCTAATGAGTCCAATGTTTAGGGTTAGCAGCTTACGCTAATGATGCGTTTAGCTCTTAATAAATCAGCCAGGGCAGCTCCCTGCTGGAGTCCAGGAAGCGATGAGTGTGTGTTTATGTTATAATGTAGATTATCGTTTTTGTGGCATTTTAATAGAGAATACTCAGCTTTGCAGCACTTGTTTCTGTTTTGATTCTTGCACCATTATGTTTGAGTTTAGCTCTCACTATTTAAATGTTTGCAATACAGCAGTGGTTCCCAAAGATGGGGTCGGGACTCCTTTTGTGGGTCATGAAATATCAAGTGAGGGTCCTCAGCTGATTTACAGACATCAATTTAAATTCAAATAAATTGCTAATAGAATATTTTCACCGCAGTTATTGCAAAAAAATGGATATACATAATCATAAATAAATAAAAGTAATATAATCATTCTGTTTAATAGAGTAATTAGCAAATTTTGCTAATCGGTATCTGGGGTCACAAGTTTCTGCACCTGTTATTTTGTGAGCTGGAAGCTAAAAAGTTTAAAAATCTCTGGTATCATTATCGCAGTATCAACACTGATCAATAAAGTGAGTGTTTAAACTGCTAAATGTTGTTTTAATTAATTCTATGGGTCATCATATACTCTTCATACCAATGTGATGGACTCCCACTGCCTTTTGATGTATGCTGGATATAAAAATAAAATCAGTCATCCTGGAAATGGTGAGGAGTGATGGGAAATATGAGTTATACTGATATTTACACTTTTTTCCTATTATTGTATAGCTAAAGAGGAAAGTGTAATTCTCATGTAAGCAGTGAGGCTTGAGACAGGCCAACAGTCTGATTAGCAGTTCTTTTTTTTTTCCTTTTTTTTAGTAAACTGACTGCAGCTCTTGTATTTATCCTAAACAGAAGATTAGCAATGTATTTAATGAGGAAAGTAGTTTTATTTTCCATTTTTGGTCACTAAAGTTCAGTCACTCATCTGAGCTTCTAGTATTTAGCCCTTTGGAAAAACTAGCACGGTATTTTTCCTTACAGATGAAGAACGATGACAACATAAAATGATTATTTTCTACTTTCCAATGTGTCGATTTGAGCCAGTGGTGGTTAAAAAGGCTTGGGCCGTGATTTTATCAGACACAAAACTTCAAATGGGGTTGGAGGCTTGTAGAAAAAGAAAAAAGAAAAGCGAGTCAATGAACAAGAAAGCAGCAGAGCAAAAACATTCAAATGCAGACATGTTAAAGCTCACAGAGAAGCAGTTTCATGAAAATGAAAAATGTGGTGAAAACATTGGAATGTCTGTTGTTTTTCTTTTTCCTCCCATCTTTTGGCTTTGCTCTTTCTCTCTCTCTCTCTCTCTTTTCTTTAAGTGAGCCAGAATCAAATCTGTGAATATTTACCAGAGTGGAGCATCCTAGTCACCAATCTGGTGTGACTAGGCTTTACAGTAAAACATACACAAGCACACACACACCTTCCAGTCCAACTGTCTTTATGGGGACTTTACATTGACTAAATATAGCCTAACCCTGATTCTCTACCCTAAACCTAACCCATTTCCCCCCATAGGGACTAGGCTTAGGTCCCCAGATGTACCAGTTGGTCCCCACAAGTAGGGGTGTATAGCAAAAATTGTCCCCACATAGTAGGGAATACCTGCCCGCTTTCGTGTACAGTGAGTGGGTGTTCACACACACACTGTGAAAGGGGGATGGCTGAGACCCACATGGATTGGAGTGCCAGCGGCATCTTGCTGCCCTGCCACCGTGGCCCCTCTGCATGTAGGTCAGCCCCCAACTGGGAGCATCCTTCCCCTCCTCACCCTCCCTCCGTGCCTTGGCTCAGTCTCTCACCACCTCCTCTGTGACTTCCTCCTCCGCTCCCTTTTTCTCGTATCTTTACCTGGACTGTCAAAGTGACACCAGTCGATGCATCACAGAGAGGGTGACAGAAAAAACTTTAGTCACAAAAATAGCAATTAACTTAGAAGAACTATGGGAAAAAAATCTGATTAGCATTACGTCTAATGTCTTGTTCAGTTCATTTTAAAGTGTTTTATGTCATAAAAAAACCAAAACTGTCAGTTTGACTAACTGTGAAATTGAAAATGATGGTAAAATTTAACATTTAACCCATGGAAAATGTTATATTTTTTGCCAAAAAAATGTGTCAACTTGACGTAGGAGGTTGGTCAAATAAGTGGGTGAATTAAAATACACAGTACTTGTGACCTTGCCGTTTTTAAGCCCTAGCCCTTTACCCCCAACTCCAGGTACTCCAGATTTTGCTTGAAATTAGACCATTATTATATAAATATTTCACAAATAAGATTTATTTTGGCCAAATATCAAGAACATGAGTTAAATATTGTAATAATAATTTATTGCTGAGGCATCAGTGTTAACCACTGAACCATTGTGTTGCCTCAATATCTACACTGTAAAAAATGAAATGTTGGATTTACTTAACCATGTTATGTGACCTGGTTCCACTTAACTGAGTTGAGTAAATTCAAAGCAATATACCAGTTTTTTAACCAAAGAACATGAGTATGTTGCTTTGAATTTAYTCAACTCAGTTAAGTGGAACCAGGTCACATAACATGGTTAAGTAAATCCAACATTTCATTTTTAGAGTGTATTGTAATATGTAATATCTATTGCACCATGATCAATAACTATTCACATGATGCAGTAAGTTGAAACTGACATTTAAAGTAAAGATTAGTTAAATCAGTTGATATAATTCATTCAAAAAGACTAGATACTTTTAATTCATCTAAGATTAGATATGCAGATTCAGTCCATGACTCTAAGCAGTTTAATCAGTTATTCAAGAGTTTCTCATGCAAACATTAAAATCAGGTTAAAATAAATTTGCACATTTAAACTGCTGTGAGGTTTTTTCACAATAATCAAAAAGATTTAACGATTGACAGGTGAGACATTTATATGGATATGGATGGATATTGTTGGTTCAGTCTGTATGTTTCTCCTAGATATTGCTGTGTTGRACATAGACATTGTCTTCACCATTAAACACGTTTTTATGTTTTAGACATTCTGACTCCAAGGTTTTTCTTAAACTAACTAGCATTGTAATCATAACACAGGAGTTCAGTCAATTCTTAAATGCTGATAAAACWGATTTTTACACAATAAATTATGTATTAAATCACATTTTAGGCTAAAACAATAAGTCAGATTTTGCACTATATTGAATTTTTCATAAAAGCTTAGATAATCTTTATGTTTTTATCTTCAAAGCTAAAATCTTAAGCTATTTTACACTAAGGACGAATGAAGTCCTTTCACATTTCAAAGATATGCAGTATACTGCTAAGGAAGTGCAGTGCAGATGTTGTGTATAAACTGAGTCCAGCATTATTGTGTCACTCATGGCAGCCTTCCTGACAGCTGACTCTCAGTGTTTGTCGTCTGCAGAGCCATGAGCCTCATCGGGTGCCACAGTCAGCTGCTTCGCTGTTATTGCGTCAGGAAGAGAAAATGTTCCTTATCAATCTAATCACCTCTGTGGGGAGGCAGAGGTGTGTGTGTGAGAGAGAGAGAGGTTCTTAGCATCTTTCTAATTATAGTAGCTAGGTTTCCATGCTGCAAGGTAACAAGATTGTGACTGGAGATGTTTCAGCTTCTGCTACTTAAGTAAAAATAATTCTCACTCTTGTTKTGTGGCTTTAAGCTCTTTTTTTAATCTGTTTTTAACCAACCTTCTTTAGCCCCAGTTGTTGAGTTCATTTATTTATCACAAACATCTGTGAAAACAGATCCATAACTGTATGTATCACGCTAAAAAAAAAAAGGGGGGGGGGGCAGAATTTTGGAGTAGAGTTTTAGGTTAAATATGCACATATAAAAACCCATGTCACTCACTTTATAGTTGCCAAAAATGCGGATTTCATTTGGGCATGTAAAAGATGTGTAAATGTATGGATGCAGTTAGGTGGTTGCAGTGAGGACAGAGTGATTATTAATAGATTATTAATCTATGATGCTAAAAGTTTGTGACTTCAAACCCAGAGGTGTACAGTAACAAAGTACATTTATTATTATACAACTTTTTTTTGAGGATTTGTGATTTTACTAAATATTTTTTAGATCATATCTTTTACTTTTATTGTGTTACATTCAAAACACAAAAATGATACTTYTACTTCTTTACTTTAAAAGATAACAACTCAATACACACTAAAAATTTAAATCTGACCGAACCCATCATGAAATGAGTTATAGCATATGTATATGTGTATGCATATTTAAGTATGTACTCTAAACAGTGTTGAATTTACTTAACTGAGTGGAACCAATTGACATAACTCGGTTGAGTAAATTCAACACCTCGTTTCTTAAAGTGTGTAAAAGTACTTTGAATTTTACTTTTTTGTGTGCAGTTTTATGACTTTTACTTGAATTTTTACCAGTCATTTCCTGTTAAAGTTGTTTTAGTTTTAGTTTTGTTACCCTAGTGCAGGGCTATTCAACTGGCGGCCTGTGGGCCACATCTATCCCACGAGTGACCAAAATCCGGCCCCCCAATGGGTTCGTTCATCTCTTACACCCCAAACCCCCAGTTTTCGACTTTAATTACTTTAAGTTCTTTTAGTTAGACGTAGACATGTTTGGTATCTACAGAAACATCAGGATCTTCGCTAGAAGCTGGTAAAAAGCATTTCTATGAACACCCAAGACAGTTAAAACAACTAGCAGTTGAAGATAAAACTATGAAAGTGAAAATAAAATTGGCTTAAAAATTTGGTATGTCAGAGATGTCAAAATATTATTTGTGTTAAACGGGTGGCATATGCAGCAAAATAAGCTATCTCAAAGGTAACAGATCTTTGTAATTCTTTGTTTATTTAAATAATGACATTAATTACTGGATGTTCGGCCCCTCAACTGTTGGCCTGCAGTAACTGTGGCTCGCAGAGCAGTTTAGTTAAATAGCCCTGCCCTACTACTTTACACTCCTCAGATCGCACCTACTAGTCTAAATATAACATCCTTTTCAAACTGACTGTTTGTCACTATGTTTCTGCATTGCCCTGTTCATGTGTTTTAATAACCAAAAACAAAACAATAAAGCTCAGTTGTTCAATCTGTCCTTGCTAACAACACAGCCAGACCAAACTGCAGAAACACTGTTCATCTGCAGGTACACCATCCAAATAAGGATATGAATTTTGAAGTGGAAATTGGGTGCATGCATACGATAAGCACAAAGCAATTATAAGTGCAAGAGTTCCAGGCGACTATATGCATAATTTTGAAGAAAAAAGCTGGAGATTTTGAAACGGCGTGATAAAAGTTTGCCAACGATAAAAGGATGAGGAAATCAGAGCCGCCTGACTTTTTTAATTAAGCGCACCAAATAAATAAATAAATGAAATTACCAAAAATAATAGAAAACACTGTGAATTTTAGTCAGTCCTTGCTGGTCTTCTATGTTTGGACATCTCTGCACAGCTTTATTCAGATTAAGGTTTTTTTTTTTTTCCATCAAGCTGAAAAGCTTTGGTTTATTTGTGAAGAGGAGGGTTTTTATTTCTGATGTCCTTCACTCCATAAACAATAGCAATGTGTAAATGTTAAGCCAGAATTATGAGAGGCCCTTTAGGCCATAATTCAAACTTAAATGGGGCGGCTAATCAGGTGCCAGGGGTCGCACCCTGGCGGCTAGCATTCCTTGAAGGAATGCCTATCACCCACCATGTCTGAGTTTTAAATGATCATCTTATATTGAAAAATAACAGGGGTTTTTCTGTTTTGGTCAAACCTTATCAATAAGCAGAATCTCATGATATCTTATGTGATACTACCTATTAGCACTCTATGTTCCGCAAATGACTGTTCAGCTACTACCAAATAAAACTGATTTAATATGCAGTTGTATAGCAGCCATTAATTACTTTCTGAAAGTTAGAATAAAACCCATGGTTCATGAGATATTTTGCTAACGGTACAGAAAAATGCGGACACATGCACAGCCATGCTCTGCCTTCACCTTAAGGCCCCCCCAAAACTAGCATGTGACAAATACCAATCATCGTATAAATAAAATCACAGGTGTCACAAAGAATAATGTATCCATCAGACAGGAGCCCGATCACCGCTGCTCCCAGTCTTCATGAACACAACTGGCAGTTCCTGTTCCCAGGTGAGCAATCAGAAGATCTAAATCGATACTTATATATAAAAAAATTTAAAAAAATCCAGAAAACGAAATTGCTCGCTTTTCTGAGATTGATTTTTTTGTACTGCCAGGGCACACATGGATGCAAATAGTTTGTTCCCCCTGGGTCACAGCACTGGCATTTTGCTCCACATTTTATGGTAAAACTTTTACAAACACTCTTGAGAAAAACAAATATCTATTGTTGTTTTTGTCCCCCTCGCTCGGCACTGTTCTAGGTTTTCGCTCCGTCTTCTTTATTTTTTTTTCCATCATTCATTTTTTTCCTTCTCAATTTCAGAAAAGCACACCGACATAAATTGCTGCTAAAGTCAAAATGTCCACCCACAGCACCAATTTTTGTCCTCATTTCTGCCTCATTATTTCACCATGGTGGAAACTACTTTGATGACAGTGTGAGTGATGAAGTGTTTCCTTCAGCAACACACACACGTTTAGTCACATACTGTCAGGAGAAGTGGGTAAACTTTTAGCAACCCCCACCCCACAAATAAATAAATAAATAAATAAATAAATAAATAAATAAATAAATAAATAAATAAATACAGTCTGCTCACACGCAGCTCACCTCTGAGTAAAGCTGCAGGTGACAATGAGCGAGCTCTCCATTTCTTGCCTCATTTGTTGCTCGACCTCCTCGCGCTCTCAACAGGCCGAAAGGCTGAGATCCATGTTTTAAGAACGAGCCCCAGCAGCTGTGATCGTGAAGTCAGGGGAAGTCAGAGAGGCACAGCGCTTTGTGTAGGCGTCATTTCATGTGCGTGTGTTTTAGCTTTTAAACGACTTGAAAAGAACATGCCAGCGTTTAATGAGGGATTAGTGAGCGAATCAGCAGTCAAGTTGTAATTTCCTTCACACATAATACAGTTTGGGGTTTTGAAAGTGTTTCCATTCCTTTCATGCTGCCTCTGTTTTCTGTTTTCTAATTAATTCACTTCAGTCAGAGCGACTTGAAAAGACTTCAGGCTCCATAGAGATGGATATTTCATCACAAGGAACATATTCATGGCTACTTTTCTTTCTTTTTTATTTTTGCAAAAAGATTCACCATCACAGCATTGTAACTGGAAATGTGGCTGACAATAGCTGAGCAGCGACTCATTTTCAAGCTTGCTTCATGAAAAATGAAGATAAAATAAGTAAAAAATTATTTGAGTTTGTTTCTTTTTATTTATTTACTTTTTCTGTTTTTGTCAAACACATGTTCACCGAGGACCACGTGAGCATTGCAGTTTCCCCCAAAGGACCAGCTGTAACTAACTTTGATGTTTCTCGACTCATTGCTACGGCACTGCTAAGAAAAGGATAACTGAGCTCTACATGGTATTTCCTACATAGAAACAGCGTTTTAACAGGTCCTCTCATGAACATTGAAACATACAACTGACTAAATGTTAAATAAATGATACAGAAATACTAATAAAAGTAAGAGTTTTTTACTCACTGAAGAGGTGAATTTGGAAATCTCCCACTTTCACAACTTGTAAGTGGGCAATCCCCACTTCCCAGTACGACTCAGATGCAGCAAAAGTAGCCTGCAGAGATGCAGTGAAATAGAGATTTTACATAATTTTTTTCCAGCTGCTGGCTACTTTTGAACCCTGTGCACCGCCACCTAGTGGTGGGATGCTGTCATTTCACAGGTGAAATAATCAAATGCATTATGGTAGATGTAGTTTATGGTCAGTAAAGGCTGGGCTTTAAATAGCAAGTTTGTTATTTTATTTCAAAATGACCATTAATAATATTCAAAGATGGTATTTTCTACTCTATTTAGACGTTTTTTCCTTTCAACAGACTCTTTTTAATATGCTGTGCTGTCTTTACATTATTCCATTCATTTGAATGTTTTCATACATTTTCTCACTCTTTTCTTTTAGCTACTCGACCTTTTTCGTTTTGTGATCTGGCTTCTCTCATCACTCCCTTCATCGTGTCGTCCCAGGTCCTCCGACGGTGCACTGTGCATGCTGCAGCCTTGCATAGTGATCCCGTTAGAGGGGCTAATGCTGTGAAAAATGACAGTAAACTGGCACTTTTGCTGCCATCACCACCACTTTGGGGCCGCCTGCCGCCTACAGACCTGTTGCCTGGCAACTCCCCAGACAGCATTTCTCCAAAAAGAGGCGAGAGCTCCTGTCTGCTGTGCTGCGATAGAGACCCACGCCTAATAAGCATTATATCTCATTTTGTCTTATCATTCTGTTGTTATTGACACAAGTTGGCTTGGAGCGAAGACTTTGCAACGATCGCTAATGTAGAATGTCTTTCTCTTGTTGAATAAACATTATGACTTAACAAGAGAGACTCTGGAACATTGTTTGTTCAGCCATTAACAAGTACATGACAAATATGATGTAGATATTTTGACTGGGAAATAACTAAATATCTCTGATGCTACTGCAAAAACAAATAAAATAAAATATATGATCCACATCCATTATGTGGATATCAAAACAATAAGTGAAAGTAGACTTACTTGAAGAAATGCATATCACCCACCGCCTTGTTTTATCTGTTAGAGCTCAGAATATGTGATGGGAATGATGCTCAGCTACTACCACAGCACATTTTACCTCTGTGTCTGTAAAATTGACTGAGTTGTAGCTAATGTTGAGGTTTTCAACATCGGTTGACTGTGGCAGCCATCTTGAATCAGGCTGACTTCAAATGTTAAGACAGGGGTGGGCAATCCTGGTCCTGGAGGGCCGCAGCCCTGCATGTTTTACTTGCTTCTCTGCTCCAACACTCCTGATTTGAATGAATGGATGATTATCAGGCTTCTTGCAGTATGGAGGACCAAATTGACATGGTTAGAAATAAAAGCAGAATTATATAAAAGAACCAATAAATAAATACATTTGAAATGCACCAATTAAAATAACAAAGGAGAACTTTATCTC
>NW_013952434.1:477940-481040 GCF_001266775.1 Austrofundulus limnaeus | reverse complement strand
TCAGTGACTGAATCAGGTGTGTTGGAGCCAGGAAAAACGTAAAACATGTAGGGCTGCGGCCCTCGAGGACCAGGATTGCCCACCCCTGTGTTAAGAGAAGCATTCAAAGATTTTTTTGTTGTTGCACGTTTCATAAAGTGATTCATTAGATATTGTGAGAACAGACAAATATACAAACACACACACACACGCACGTTTGTTCTTCTATTCTCATGAAGACTTTGCGTTAGTTTCCATTCATTTACCGGTCATTTTTACAGCCTAACCCTGACCCACCAATAATAATCCCCCCGACGGGGACAGGACTTTTGTCCCCATAAAAGACAGTGGGTCCTCTCACCAGGTGTGTACCAGGAAAATGATCAAAAATGGTTCCCACCAGATAACAAAAACATGTACACACATTCACACGGGCAAAACAGGCAGGTCGTTTTCATCATATTTTTCATCATGTTCAGTCCAAGCATACAAATTAAATTGTAGAATTTGTGTAATGAAGAAGTTACTTCTAGCACAAAGAAACTGTCATATTTAAGTTGATCTTTTTCTGCACTCTGCCAAGTAATTGAGGCGTCTGGTGAGAGGAAGGAGAAGAAGAAGAAATTGTGGCTGTGCGTCATCTTCTGCCCCACTTTCCATTGTCGTCTCCTTTCGTGGTGGCTTTTAAAGCAGCAACCCATTTTTATCAAAGCCTCACCTAAAGCTAACAAGAACCCGAACCTCTCCCAGTCCCAGTCCCGGCAAAACGCACAGACGTGGGTGACACAAAGCACACGGCTCGCTGGGGAACTCTTGGGTGGGTGGGTTGGGGGGGTGGGGGTAAGAGAGGACTTTGACAAAGTGTGTGAGCTCAAAGCCACAGAAGCAGTCCCTCAGTCTTTAATGTGTTTCTGTTTCGAGATGTCGCAGTTTCTGAAGGTGGTGGATGGAAAAAAAAGTTGACTTCATATTAGAACTGTTTGCAGGTTGGGACAATCACCTGTTTTGATTTTTATTTAGAAATGCACACTGAAAGCCAAAGATGGAAAATGAAGGCTTTTTTTTGTCTCCCAAGGCAAATTAAAGGCCCAGCATTTCTTGAAGAAATGCACATTGCCTGCCGCCTTCCATAGTTTTAGAAAACCCAAGTTGTTTTGATCCTCTGTGGATCATTTTAAGTTGATTTGCCAAACCCGTGTGCCATATTCAGTTGAATGACTCTGCTTCTACAACGTCTCAATATCCACAAAATTGACTGAATTATATTAATTTGAGTTTTAAGGTCAGTTGGATGTGCAGCTATCTTAAATCCTTGACTCTAAAAGGCAATTAATGTTAGATTTACACCCAATGAACTTTTACAGCAAGCTTCATCCAGTGATCCATGAAATATTTTGCTAACAGACACTCAAACGTGTAAGCAATAACATCTTCTACATTTGGTTTTCCAGCTGCAGGTGATAATAAAGCCAGAAAACTGTGACAGAACACATGAAATATCAAATAACGGTGATAGAAATTTTATGGTATGGGCTCGTTTTAAAAAAAATCTCTTTTAGGTGAATCAGTGCAGCTCTTTAGGGCCTAATTTTCTTTTTTTTTTAAGTGATCATCTTATAGAGAACTGCTAATGTAAATCCATCAAGGTCATAGAGGAAAACCTGAATAGCTGTAATCTTCATTAATGTGAAATGAATGGAGAATACGCAGGCCAGAATGACAAGTGCAGGAGCGCCTCGAGGTGTGTGTGTGTTTGTGTGTGTGGTGGAGAGTTTTCGTAGAATACTGATAACGGAGTTTCAGAGCAAAAAGTAGCAATATTTGCTGTTTAGCTTTATTTCCTGTCTGAAAATTTCTACTTTTATCTCATACGCCATTGTACTATAAAAGGCCGTGCACACACTTACACTCAGGCACCAGCTGCAGAGACATGAAATATATCCTACTGTAAATAAGCCTGAACAGGAACACTTTAAGAGGAGCAGCATTATGCATAGTCTCGCCCCAGGTGTCTCCCATTGGTGTAGCTTCAGATGACTCCATGTAGGCCAAAGTGTGAAGAAGAGAAGAGAGGTTTTATTGCATTAACACCCACCGCATGTACCTTTTTCTTCCTCTTCTTGTTGTTTTTCTTCACTTCTCCCTTGCAAGTCACCTGTGTCATGAGCTGTGGTGAAGAAAAGAAAAATTTTAAAAAAGAGAGGATGTCGCGTAATGGAGGCTGACTGATGGGATATATAGAGAAAAGGGTGCATTAATAAAGCATCAGAATTAATTAAAATTCCAAGCAGAGTGTTGGCTTTGGAGAGGGTGATGGTAGGAAACAATTTGGTTGCCAGATTGGTATAACCTACTATCCATGTGGGTTTGTGTTGCTGCCTATGAAGCATCTGCAAAGTGAACTTATACAGAACTGTTACTGCAACTGTCCTTTTTTCAGATCTCACACATTCATTTGTCAAACCTTATTTTTTACATTTTATTTTTGCATTTTTTTAACTGAAATAAAGTGCATTTGTTCTCAATCAGTTCTCTTCCTTTCCTCTTGTGTTGCCAACAGCCAGACCCACAAGGCCGGGACATCGCCATCCGTCCCTTCTTGGAGCACTGTGAGAACACCCACATGACCATTTGGCTTGGCATCGTCTATGCCTACAAGGGACTGCTAATGGTGAGAGAACACATAGTCTGACACAAAATCCCCGTCTGGACACATGCATTAGTACCCACTTACACTCTGTACCAAACTGATATGCTGTTGGAACGTATCTGCTGCTGTGACTCTTTATAAACATTGATTCATAAAGCTCAGTACCTTCTTTTTTAAATTAAGTATATATTCTAGAATTGTTACATACATGACTCTCTGCAGACTCAATTCAGCCTTAAAATCAGTGTAAAAAAACTTTTTTGTGCCATCCTATCCAATTGTTCAAATCATAAACAAAAAAAATACAATTTAATAAGCTGCTCTAGCAAAGAAAATAGGCTTTGGAAAATTAAAATAAAATAAACCAGATTGTTGCCATTTAAATTACTATAATGAATAATACTTTTAATAATGTTAATTAACTCTGATTAATTTATTTCACCATAATTATCAGTCAGACTGATTTACTCC
>NW_013952434.1:471796-477835 GCF_001266775.1 Austrofundulus limnaeus | reverse complement strand
GTTGATCAGAGTGGAGTTAAATACTTGGTAATCTCATGAAGCAGAGACAAAGAAAATATTTTGTTGTACATTTTAAAAGCACTTAATGTAAATTATTATATAACTGCTTTAGTTTGCATCATAAAGTTCAGATGTCACTAGTTTTGATGATATGCGAGTTCATCTATACCAATTCATCTATAATAATTAGTGATAATTATTGTAATTGTTCCGTAAACACTGCTGTACCTGGTCACTGACCCCTTGAGCAGCAAAAATCAGCAAGTGCAGCTTGGAAAACACACAGACATTCAAACCATCAATACTGGAATACCACAAGGTTGTGTTCTCCTGCCCTCTTTTTTTAAGTCTCTCTACAAAGAGTTTGGTTAAAATAAACAGCCAAGTTTCAGGGGACTGCCAAACACAGCAACTTAAAATGGGAGAGGAACATAAGCGCTGTCATCGAAAAGGCACAGCAGGAGATTTTTTTCCCCACTGCCATTTAATAATTGATGCTTACCGCAAATTTACACTGCGTGCGGCTCAGTGCTGCTATAAAATGTTTTTGGGGAATTAATTTGAAAAAAATAGCTTTGCTCATTCATTTTCCTGACAGTGTGATCTTTGTCCGGCAATAATAGAATAGAGTCTAATTTTGCCGCACACTCGCCGCCGCCCTGCGGTTGTAATGTAAATGCTCTCACTGACTATAAAGGGTCCTTTTTTCTGCGGAGTTTGTGCTGCAGTGGAGCAGAACGAAGCAGACACAGTGTAAATCTGCGGTTTTACAATAACAATACAAGACCAAAAAAGACAAACTGGATGATTTTTCATGCTTACAAACCTGATCGGCACAAGTTATAAGGAATAACTTTTAAATCCATCTGCTTTTCATTTACACTTTTAAGTAGGCAGGCCTTTTTAAACCACACTTGGTAAATTATCCATCTGGCTGTTATTGCAGCTCTGTTTCACAAACAGCTCACTCTCACAAGAATATACAAGCACATAACTATGTTTTAAACATGTCCTTTTAAGTTTATTTTGTTTTTCTCTTAAGCATTTTCAGGCTTCGACAAATGCTCCTTTAACATGACTGTTAAACTTGGTTTCTATTTTCTCTTGTTCCTGACAGTTGTTTGGTTGTTTCCTGGCCTGGGAGACCAGGAACGTGAGCATTCCTGCTCTCAACGACAGCAAATACATCGGGATGAGTGTGTACAATGTTGGCATCATGTGCATTATTGGTGCTGCAGTGTCTTTTTTAACCAGAGATCAGCCCAATGTCCAGTTCTGCATTGTAGCTCTGGTGATCATCTTTTGTAGCACCATCACCCTCTGTCTGGTCTTTGTTCCCAAGGTCAGTATTTGGATAAACTAATGCTGTGTGTGCTGAGCCCTTAAATATCACCAGAAAGTTCATAAAACCCTCCTTGCAGCTAATCACCATGAGAACAAACCCAGACGCAGCCACCCAGAACCGAAGGTTAAAGTTCACGCAAAATCAGAAGAAGGAAGACTCCAAGACCTCCACCTCAGTCACCAGCGTCAACCAGGCCAACACTTCCAGACTGGATGGTCTTCAAACTGACAACCACCGCCTTCGCATGAGGATAACTGAGGTCAGAGCCTTCTTCAGAAAATGTCACACGTGTCAGGACAGCGGCTGTCAGTAAAAGCTTTTTATTGCTGTAATGGACAAAAGACATGATAAAGGTGATTTAATAAAAGACAACAATTAATCACAAGTTTTAAAAAAAGAAAGAAGAAAGAGCAAAGCCGTTATCGCTATTAAACAGTAAAAGTAATAGCTCTCTTGCAGTCAGTCAATTTTCAAATTTTCATCAGTGATTTTCTGTCATTTTGTTGCATCTCAGTAAGGTAATTGTTAAAAGCAGATTTGGACTCTTTAAGAGGCTGATATTCTATGCTGTGCACTCTTATTGATGTATTTTATAAAATGTCAGTATAAATGTTCCGTTACCCTGAGTGACATTTGGAGACAAGGAAAGAAAAAAAAGTTGTCCCCCCAGCAGTCACCTCGGCTCTTTGTTAAATGTCTGAGGGGTGAATTTCTGCTGCTTCCCTTTGTTTGATTGTGGCAAATGAGACACTTTTAGAGGACACTAGAAACTTATGATGGCTTTCCCGGCAGCAGTCTTTGTCATAGATTCGGTGTATGGAAGCCAAATGCAGACTTGGAGGCAGACAGATCAGATCTCAGAGTTTATTGACAAACCGGGTAATTTAGTGTGGGAGCGGGAGCAGAGAGACCAGAGAATGGACCGGAGAGTCAAAGCGCTCAGACGAGTGGTGGCAGGCAGACGGGTCTGTGAAATCTGAGGCACCGAGAAACGGAATTAGATCAGGGACGGTTTGCGTGAATAATGGTCTGCACTGGCTTTAGTAGTGTTTATGGGCTGGTGCTGAGTGAAGGTTTGAGGGCGGTACAAATAGCTAGGCTGATTAGGGGCCAGACTCCACCACAACAAGAAGAAATCAATAAACATAGAGAAGCCAGGTTAAGATGTAGGGACCAACAAGACCTGGGGTGACATCGAAGGTTGAAGTCAACCTACAGCTGTTATGCCTCAAAGCTACAAAGTGACAGAGATGTAATGCTTTATACATGAAAAAGCTAAGAGTAGTATCTTACTGGGAGGGATTGTTGGAGTCATGTTGGTGAAGGGATTTGTAAAGGACTCTTCAAAATGTCAGAACATGTTTGCAGGGGTTCTCAATTTTTTTTTCTTTCTTCAAAGTTGGACAAGGAGCTGGAGGAAGTGACCATGCAGCTGCAGGACACCCCAGAGAAAACTCCCTACATTAAACAGAACCATTACCCAGATGCCAATAACATCCTCAGCATACGCAACTTCACAGATGGGAAAGGTAAGAAACTGAAAAAAAGTGTCTTGTTTCTTATTTAACAGGAAATCCTGGAATATCAAAACAAAAAGTTAGCAGATGTAAGAGTCCAGGGTAAAGCAACCATAGATATTATGGTTAGGGAGTACATAAGGTGAGCCTTCAGTGCGTCACATTCTCTTTTCAGCAGCGAGATCTCGTATCGTCTGTCCAGGCTGTTTAAAGTAACTACATCTTTGACATCATGAAATCTGCTGCTTCAAATCGAATCAGTGAATCATTACAGCCCAGCAGCATCGCTCTGCATTAGACACCGTTTTAACKGACTCAGAATGAAGGTGATGAACTGCAGCCAGATTCAGCTTGTCTGATGCACACGCCAGCACAAAGCTGCTCTCATGAGCGTTTGATGGATCTGTCTGAGTTTGGGAAGGTGAAGAGCAGCACAGCTGTGCTCGCGCCGTGAACTAAGAGCAGCGCCTGTTGGAATTCTCCAAGAGATTCCTCATCTGTGTGAACCTTTTGTTTCACAATGAACGGATGGGGGTCAGTGAGTACGTAGACATATTTTTAGCTTGATGGGGGGGTTTTTTCTACATGAGGCACCCTCCAGTTATAACCCACAGAGTAGTTCTGTTTCCATTTATTAGATGATTCCTGGATATGAAATATAATTGTGCTGTTGTGTTTTGGTAACAGCGACAATGTCAGTGTGGGACTTAAGTGGATTGTCGTAATTAGTAGGTAATTAATCTGGGGGCTTCCATCTATGATAATTTATGACCTCCAATTTATTTTTATTGTTTAAGGAAACCCAACTTAAAAGTCTGCAGATAATTCTGTTCGTCATTCATTTGTTCTCATTGTCTTTTATGTGGCAGTAAAACGTGCATCGATTTTGTGTTGCATTTTCTATTTTTAAAAGCTAAAACAGTGAGAGTAAAATAAATGCTACAAGAAGATAATTTCATCTAACACATTCTCACATTTTCCATATGTTTACGTGTTTTCATCAGCTAACTGCCAAATTTAGATTTAGGCCAAGATCATTGAGCAGTAAAGCTGCAGCTGTTTTGGTCAAACTTTGTAAATATTACGCAAAATGTAACAAAATATAAGATGTTATGCTTAGAATATGATTAGTGAATAACTTTCAGCTACTACCCCATCTAATCTTAGCTCAATGTCTCTAAAAGGGACAATTGTAGCTAATTCTGTTTGTTAAACTTGATTAGCTGCGACGGCCATCTTGATAGGAGTCGGCTCCAAAAGTTAATCAGTTGTAGATGTCTTCAAGTGATTACTTCCTGCAGGTTTAACTACAAATCATGTCATTTATGATATATTTTGGTAATAAACATGCAAAAATATTGCTTTTTAGCAAAATGCAATAAAAATAAAATCCTAATCTAATAAGTTGCCATTACTGACAGGGTAACATGACCTTTGGTAAATACATCCAAAGAGCTCATTGTGACACAGTTTGGCAATAAAATCCAGTTTGAAGCGTCCCTTAATAAATTGTAAACTTTTTTCCAGCACCGCTCTGTTTCTGCATCATCCCTGCCTCCTCGCTGTAGTCATATGGATTCATAATGGAGTTGGTCTAAATATGTTGGCGGCTGTGAATGAGTGGTTGTTATAAGACAAGAACTGTGTGTCAACAGTGATTACGCTCACTCACAACGGGTTAGAGGCAGCGCTACACCTCTCTCGCTCTCCAACTGTCTTCTTGAATATATGCAAGCACTTGGTGATGCTGGAGAAGACCAGCTGATGACAGATTAGGTGTGGTTGTCTGACAGTTTGCGAGCCGTGGCCTGATTTTAGCCTCGGTACATCGCAGTGAAAATTAAGTTAGAGTGGAAGCAAAGCAGTTTGTTTTAGAAGGATTATGAATCTTGAAACTGTATCAAGTGAAAAAATGAGTTCATTTAGAAGGATCATCATTAGCTAAATTATTTTAAAATAGTTCTACTTAAGTATAATAAAAAGTATAATACATATGTTTTCTTTTTCAAACTTTAGATCTATAAGTCCCACTTTAATTTGAAAGCTGCTGAGATATTTTGCCACCTTGATGTATTTGAATGCTTTAATAAAAGAGCAAAATAAAACATTAGCATGGCTCAAATAAAAAAAAGCCCCATGAGATTAAAAAATGCTGAGATGCTGATTAAAGCTGCAGAAAGTCTCAGCCCTGTGATCATAGGATATGACACAAAACTCTAAAACAGGGGTGTCAAACTCCAGTCCTCGAGGGCCACTATCCTGCATGTTTTAGAGGTTTTCCAGCTCCAACACACCTGATTCAGTGACTGAATTAACTCTTCAAATTGGGCAGAAGCCTGTTAATCACCCAGCGATCAAAATCAGGTGTGTTGGAGCAAGAAAACCTCTAAAACATGCAGGATAGCGGCCCTCGAGGACAGGAGTTTGACACCCCTGCTCTAAAACAACAACTTTCCTCAGTAATGTTTTATTACACAAACACAGTCTGTATCCGGCCCAACAGCACTAAAGTAGTTCAGCAAGTCCAGATGTCCAATGTGGGCATGAAGTTCTGGCTGCAGGAAATCAGGTCAGAAAGTCCTGAGAAATCTGGGACACTTGTGGGGCAGGAAGTGGCATTCCACTGCTCCTCACGTGCAGGTTCAGATAACCAAGTCAGGGCTTTTGTCTGCACTTTAAACATCTCTTATCTGGGATTGGTAAAGGAAACTGACAAGTGCACAGTCAGATGACAAATATATATTACATATTTTTCAAACGCCTGGGATTTTCCTTTGTGGTTTTCACATTTGGCCTTTTTTTTCCTTTTGACAACCAGCTGCTATGATGACAATGACAGCTGCTGTTTGACTTTTTAAATAAAACGAAGATATTAAAACTAACACTTCTATTCCCTGGAAACGTGCATCAGAATGACATCATTCACTAAACTTTAACTTTTTATCAGTCACAAAGTATAAGGGTTTCATTAAAGGGCCAATATTATGTGTTTCTCAGGCATATATTTAAATACTATACTATAATAAAATATCTATGTTACCTTTAGTTGTTATTAAAATGCTGTTTCTATGTTTAAATAGAAAATAAACATCTTCTCATCACTTCCTCTTCTAAACGCCTTGAAATTTGGCCTCTGTCTTTTTAAGAACCTCCTTCTGCTCCTGTCCCGTCCTGTTC
>NW_013952434.1:467270-471765 GCF_001266775.1 Austrofundulus limnaeus | reverse complement strand
CATGTGCTATGATTACTTGGCATCTGAAAATACATTTCCTCAAAGGTATTTTTGATCTGAAAAGAGCTTCACTGAGTGAGAAGTTATGAGAGCTCAGCAGACAGTTAAGTTTCACTTTCAGTTTCACCCGAGAGCCTGCAGGAGTCATGGGCGGGATGTGTGGGGAGGGAGGGGGGAGGGGGTGCGCTCTGCCTTGAGGAAATTCGGCTTAAAGACACGTCCCAGAGGCGTTTCTGGTCCCCACCTGTCGTTTTGCTCCTCAGCATGGCTTCCTAAAAACACTGCAGGATTTCTCAAACATGCATGAATGAGTCAAAGCAAGGCTTTGGACATGTTTTTTTTTATGAGAGTATAACGTTATAACATGACATAAAACTCAAAAAAGTTGATTTTACATGATATTGCCCCTTTAGAGTTTTTGTCCGTGTGTGTTCATATGTAGTATATATTTCACGTACCACAGAACTCGCGTCATTCAAATTAAATAAAGTAATAATTAGATGTACGTCTACAAATGAATCAGAATCAAACTAATTCAAGATGGCTACCACAGCTAATCAACGTTAGCAAACATAAGAATTCCTATAATTCAGTCAGTTTCACATTTATTGAGCTAACATTTGGTGCAGCAGTAGCTGAAAGTCATCCATTATAACAAAAGAGTCCAATCCTGGTCCTTGAGGGCCATGATCCTGCATGTTTTAGAGCAAACTATACAACTAAATAGCTCAGGGGGCCCTAGTTACTCAAAGCCAACAGCTCAGGGGCCGGATATCCAGCTGCGGGAGCACGATACTGGTAGGTGAAACACTGCATTCTGTCAAAGAACATTTATTTTGTTGCATTGAATCATAAATTTAAAATTTACAATTTGACATTAAATGAAGGTGGTGAACCAGATTGCTGTCTTCCATGGGCCGGATATGACCCACGGACCGGCAGTTGAATAGCCATGTTTTAGAGGTTTCTCTGCTCCAACACACCTGAATTGAATGAATAAGTAATGAACAGGCTTCTGCAGAACTTGAAGAGGTTATTCAATCACTGAATCAGGCGTGTTGAAGCAGTGAAACAAACAGCTGCCCTCGAGTTCCAGGACTGGACACTACTGCCCTAAACATACTCCAAGCACTAAATATTAAACAAAATATTTGCCTAAAACATTTGTATTATCTGTTAGTTGACCCTGTTGAGCTGTTAAAAATACTTCATGAACCACTGGACAGATTTTAWAGAAACGCCTTTGTGATTAATGACTTAGAAAGTAATCATCTGCAACTTTTGATTCAATTTAGTTCAAAAAGGCACGGATCATGGATCAGTCAGCAGCAGCATCTGATCAATATGTGATCCATGATGTGATGTAAATGTAACATTTTCTACATAAAGGTAAAATTAATCACTGCAATGAAATAACTGTCAGTTTTTGTCACTTTTACGGTGGATTGCATCAACTCTGTTACATTACAGAAGAGAAACTTCACCAAAGTGAAACATAAATCTGTTGATCTGTGTTTGATTACTCTGGCTGGCTTTCTCAACGACCAGGATGTGTGACACAATAATTTGGATTTTGGAACTGAAATTCAATTATGGAACTGAAAGTGAAAGTAGTCAAACTGAATTTTCAATAAACCAAATACAGTTTCAAAGCAAATTCAGATACAAAACTTTAAATTCAGTTTCAAATCATTAAATTCAATTTCAATTTAGTAAAATGAATTTTCAAACCAATGCATTGAATTTCAAATTATGCACATTCAGATTCAATCTGAACAATTCAAATTCATTTCCTGCTGGCTCAAGATTTATCCCATAAAAAACCAACAGGCTACATGCATCTTTTAAAGGAATGTTAGGCCTTTAATTCTACATTTTTAAAATAGCTTTAGGACCAAAGTATTCCAGAGATGTGCTCCGGGAGGAAAGCTACGTGAAAGTCCAATTCACGCTTGCTCATACAGGTGCATAATAACAGCTGAGAAGCAAAGTATGGCAGTCCATTCACCAGATTATCATGTTTTTAACRTTGACACGTGTTTCGCTGCAGATGGAGAGAAATCGATACTGAAGAACCACCTGGAGCAGAAACCACAAGCACAGTGGGGCTCCATGGATCCCTCCAGAATAAGCAGAGGTCCCCTGGAGGATATCAACTCACCTGAACAGTAAGAGCGCAGATTTCCACACCTCCCCCCTTCCCCTTCCCTTCTGTTTTGTTAGCTTCCTCATCAGACCACACGTCACATGTAGCGCAACCGCATGCAACTCTTAGGCGGTTGCTGTGGCAACCGAGCCCCATGAAAAGCATGGACCGGCTCTGAATTTCTCCCTCCTACGCCCATCAACACACATACATGTGTGTGCGCTGCTACTGCAGCTTACTTAACACACACAAACATGCAGCTGATTGATTTGTTGTCCCCAACTGGAAAAAGCTGAAGTCACGGAGACTAAAAACACTCATGCAATAAATATGTATCCACTTTCACTCATTATTCATAAGGCAGCAAAGCTGAGGAATGACGACTTCATCAACGAGGAGGGGGACATTTCATGCATCATTGAGAACTCGGCCTCCTGCAGCAGTTTTACTAGAACTAGGAGAAGAATGCCAGATGGACGGAGAGAGAGAGGGAAAAATAAGGAGACGGCAGACAAAGAGGGCACAAAATTAACAAGTGCTACAGGGAAAATGATAGACTAAGAGAGAAAGCTGTTTAGATAGACAAGAGGGGAGGTGGAGACTCACAAAGGTTATATAACAACTGATTTACAGCTCGCATTGGAAGGAGCTCTGAAAATAGACAGGGAGGAGAGRAGAAGTAAAGGAACTCTCGCAGCTATTCCCATGCCACATGAATGTTTGATCACAGCGAGGGAAGASAGATGAAGAGGTAGCAAGAGAGAAGGTGAAGAGGAAGATGAGACAAATATATAGAAGTTAGACAAGCGTTATAAATAGAAAACGTAGCACAAGGCCACTTTGTATTTTAAAAGAAAAGTCCTTTATGATTAAAAAATTTGTGTTTCTATCATAAGAGCTGGTCAGGAAGTTATTCTAATAATGTGACAAAGTTCAACTAATTGAGATGTTTTTTTTCTGTTTTTTGTGGCTATACAATCATTAGTCCCTCTTTTCTTTTTTTTTTTCCTCTTTCTTTTTTACATAACAAGCATTTGGTTATGTAATTTTCTTACAAACGACTGGCAGTGGCTGTGGCGAGGTGGAGTGTGAAGTGTCACACCAGGCGGTGCATGAAATGTTCTTTTCGTCAGATGATCCCAGAAGCTTGAGAGGAATATTATAGGCTTAGCGAGAAGAAGTGAAGCTGGGAACGAGGTTGCTAAAGACTACATCATGAAGAATCGGAGGAAAGCTTGGTGGAAACTTTGAATTTACTTCTTGTGTTATTTTGATCTCAATCTGCTCTCTAATCATTTTTTCTTATGACGATTCGGATAAAGTTCCATGTTTCGTTTCGTCACTAATTGGTTTGATAATTATTCTGTTGTGGTGAACTCCTGAGGGAGAGAGTGATGAGATGACAAAGGTTACTCATCAGAACACAGGTAGTTCACTTCACTGTCATTGAGGATCAGCGAAGAAAAATATATTCTACATGCAATACATTGTTTACAAGCATGGAAAATTACATGACAGCAACTTCTTATGCATGATTTAAAAAACTACATTGATATGATCCCATGTGACCTGATCACTTGGGTTGTACTGTATTTTGAAGGTCTTTTTCCATTAGTTTTTGCATTACCCCTTTAAAGGGGACATAATGTAAAATCCACTTTTTAGCCCTTGATTGCATTTTGTTGTGTACTTGGAGTCGAGTGTCAAAGAGTTGAATTTAGTCTCTCTCATTTATTATTAACTTTATTTTAGCTGTGTCCAAACTGCTTTAAAATCAAACATATAAAATACAAATGGAAAGATCATGGACCTCTTTGAAAATCTCTCCAATTTCATTAATAAATTCAAATTCTCTGTTTCATTTGGTGGCAATAATGCGCACCACTCAGCTTTTTGCCATCTGCCAATAAAATCTACAAAWGAACCAATCAACTTTCTTGGAGACAAGTAACCTGAGAGTGCGATTTGCAATGCTGCCGTCACTACCCCGTCCCGTGTGATGGTTTCATAAGGCTGTTGTTGGCGTCTTTTAATCAATTTGTAAATAAAACATTTATGCGCTGTTAGACGTTCCTATTTGCAAACAAACTACAAAAATGGCCGAACAGGGTGGAGTGGACAATGATCATTGCGATTGGAGGGTGGGGTGTGAAGTACCTCTTGAAGTGACCAAAACGAGTTGCTTTCAGACTCACCTCTGAAAGGGGGTGAAGTGGGGGCTTGTGGAGTTACAATAAGGAGAAATTCAGAGCAAAGCATTGCAGTTCTACTTTAAAGGGGCAATATTATGTGTTTCTTAGGCATATATTTAAATACTATACCATAATAAAGAACCTATGTCACCTTTAG
>NW_013952434.1:462465-467013 GCF_001266775.1 Austrofundulus limnaeus | reverse complement strand
GTGAGAAACAGTGTTGAGAGCTCAGCAGACAGTTTAAGTTTCACTTTCATCCGAGAGCCTGCAAGAGTCATGGGCGGGGTGTGTGGGGAGGGGGGGCGCGCCGCCATGAGAAAGTTTGGCTTAAAGACACGTCCCAGGGGCGTTTCTGGTACCAAAAGGCGTTTCTGGTCCCCACCTGTTGTTTTGCTCCTCAGCATGGCTTCCTAAAAACGCTGCAGGATTTCTCAAACATGCATGAATGAGTCACAGCAAGGCTTTGGGCATGTTTTTTTATGAGTTTATAACATTATAACATGATACAAAACTCAAAACAGTTGATTTTACATGATATTGCCCCTTTAAACAAATGAATGATTTAAATGTGAAAAAGAATTTAAAAGCAGGATATGTCTCCTTTAAAGTCATCTCCATCTTTCGGTGATTGTTTTTAACCTAAATCTGACCTTTGTATTCAAATATACAGCTTTATTAATTTATTTGATTTTCATTCTGTCCCTTTTTTATCTGTAGCATACAGCGTCGACTGTCTTTGCAGCTTCCCATCCTGCACCATGCCTACTTACCTTCCATAGGAGGGGTTGATGCCAGCTGCACCAGCCCAAACGGAAGCCCTGGTTCCAGTCCGAGGCACAGACACATGCCCCCCTCCTACCGCGTAATGGTCTCAGGCCTGTGAGCTTTGTTCCCTCTCCCACCTGGTTCTGTGCAGACGAGACACAAATGGTTCTTATTTTCTACAAACTCAATGGACTGATATCATCAGCGTCCGTGCGTATTTCGTCTTCGACTGAACAGAGTGAGGAGGAGAGGACAACATTTTTTGCTCTTCATACGTCTGCACCCCAGTCTAACGAGAACTGATCATGTCAGTCGTGAAATGGTGGTAGAAGACAGGCAACCCTTAAAAAAATTCCTGTTAATTAACATCCTCGTGATCATCTTCCCCTTGCCTAGGCCTATACATATTTGCACAGTCAGACACAGACAACACAGATACACACTAATGCACAAACATCGTGACACCCCAACAGCTGCGGTGGACCAGCCCTGATCTGACGTGTAGCCTTATCTACTTCAGAGGGGATTGTTTGTTTTGTTTTGTTGATTTATTTATTTTTTTATCTGTTGTATGTACTCTGTGCTTGCG
Organism: Austrofundulus limnaeus; assembly: GCF_001266775.1. Lineage (NCBI taxonomy): Eukaryota > Metazoa > Chordata > Actinopteri > Cyprinodontiformes > Rivulidae > Austrofundulus > Austrofundulus limnaeus. The sequence continues at coordinate 465,866 of NW_013952434.1, read as the reverse complement.
GCTACATGTGAGCTTGTCATCTATCTTTAGCATTTCACTGCTTTAGAAACTGGATTTTGGTTTTGGGAAGGAGGAATTTGCAAGATCCTACTTTGTGCAGACATGTAAATATCATCGTCCCTGACATTGATGTACTGTAAGCTTTGAATATGCTGTGAATGGACACTTTGAAAGGGTTTCTACATGCGGACCTTTGCAAGAAAATGAGGTAGACGTCAAAATCGCAAATGAAAACGCGGAATTCTCCAAATCAGACACACGAGATACAAATTTGCTCATGTAGCTCTTATTATAATTGGCTTATAGGCAGAGATAAGGCATCAAAATAAAAAAAAAGCTTCAGGTTCCAATCGTCTGACCTGAACTGAGATGCACGTCGCTCTTTTTTCCACTTTGCTAATTTTTTACGAATAATTTACATCAGAAACCTCATGTCATTGCAAAAGCATTCATATTTTACAACTTGATTAATTTGTCTTTAGAACGCATGTTTTACAAAATATTGATGCTATGCCTTTTAACAGGTCTCCTAGGCTATAAATAAATATATACATATATATATTAGAAAATAGAGCAAAAAAAGAGTTTTATTTTTACGTGTCACATGCCGGGAAATGTGCAAATACAGGTGCAGACATAAAATCAGAAAGAGCACCTTATGAAATTAAGTGTTCTTAGAATTAAAGATGAATAAGGTCGCATTTAAACCTACAGCTCGGTCGTAATAGACTACAAAGATGTCCGTCTGATCTAGTCCTCACAGCTTACCAGCACAGTTTAAGGTGATATGGGGGGGGGGGTGTCAGTGGCACAAAGTTACAAGACTTTGAAATGAGACGAAACAAAATGAGATGGTGGGAAAAAATGTAGGTCTACCAGTTAGTCAGTTAAACTGGGTCTAATGGTTAGCCTGAATTTCCGTGCACAGCCGTAATGACACGTGGAGGTCTCGTGTGATCAGCCCCGACTGACTGTAGCTTCAGTTTTATGGCCGCCACCGCTGGTCGCAGCGATACAGCACAAACACAGGGCTTTTCTTTCACGGACAACACCGAGTATCCTGAGAAATCTCTGTACGCTTAGCAACAGCGAACATACCTCAGTTGCTGTGGAAATGTACATCGGTGCCACTGAGCTTGACCCAAACAGGGCTGCGTTGAGCACAACGGTCTTTGAGAGTCTTTTTTTTTCATAAAACTTTTGCTAACGCAGGAGAAAAGCCGGGAGGGAGACTTGTTTGGAGTGAGAAGGTTCGTTCTCAGCATATTGTTTCACCATTGGTGTCTTGGTTTTTATTTTTTAAGGCGTTTTTTTAAACGCTGTGCCTGTTGTCTTATATTGTAGCCTGCAAGGCCCACACTACATACGCAAGGGTCAGAACTGCCCAGCGAGGTACATTGGCCGCACATCTGTAAAACTGTACAATGTGTTATAGATCAGTTTCTGTTCCACGTTTCGATGAAGGGGACCGTTCCGGGAGGACACGGCAAGAGCTTCACTTTCCTATGGAGGATATTTCTCCTGCAAGCTGGTTTCTGAACATAGACGCTGTCAAACGGTCTTCGGTTGAGAAGCATTCGGAGCCGGAGCGGTGGGAACCCGAGCGAGCAGACACTAAACTGCGGTCGGACGTATTGAGAGGGGGCGACTCCTGCTGAGAGCTCCTCCCCCTTCCAGGCCCGGCCGCCGCACAGGAGCAGGGAAACCCCCAGAGCACAGACCTCCAAAGGAGCCACAAACCTCTCCTGCACCTTTGACAACCCAGAGGATCACAGTCACAGAGGATGTGAGTTGGGAGACGTTATCAGAGGGTTGGTTCTTCCTCCAGGAGAAACAAAAACCAACCACGCATTTTATATATTACATTATATGTGATTGTGTACAATTTGCTGATACCCTGATGATGGTGTCCATGTATGGAGTATTTGGTATTTGGCTTTCTCAAGATGGCATGAAATAAAAAATGTATAATTCACAGAGTTACCTCTGTTTTTGCAACTGTTGTGATAAATCCACTCTGTTGTTCCATCGTCTCATCTGCAATTTGGTTGTTTGATTTCTTTTCTTACAAGTTCTTTTCACCTCTCGATCAGTTCGCACATGTCGATGCCAAGATTCTCAGTGGACAAACATCCTTTTATCAAACATGAAACTAGTTAAGCACCTGTTAACTGAGGGCAATAAAGTGAAGGTAGCAGCTATTGATCAATCTTAGACCACTTCCTGTAATTGATCAAATTACTTTTGTTATTTTTTCTTTTGTTTGTTTTTTTCCCCCCTAATCAATCCAAAATGCCAAATACAGATCATCAGATGTCAATGCTGGTTTACTTTAATGTGTCCTATTTATTGTTTTGTAACTCATTTTAGTTCTAATAAATGGGGAAAAAAAAGTTCAAATGCAATTGTGGTGGGTCAAGGGCTCATACTATCCTGTAATAACTAATTAACTAATGTCATGCTGATGGTTTGTATTTACCACAGGCCTTTTTACTCTTTTTAGTTTGAAGATCAAAGTGACATATATAATATCTTTGTGCATTTCATTGTCGGGTTTTCTGGAGAACACAACATACACATGCAGAAATATAACTATATTAAAATATATAAAGTGGAGACACAACAAAAAGGTCCATACTGTTACTGTTTTGTCATTTTGATATGTGGTTCCACATGGCATTAAGTTGAATTTAAAACTTTAATACGGTGAATAAATCCTATAACAAATGCAACATGTTCAAGAGGGGCAATAACTTGTTTTCTTATTATGGAAAGAATAGAGAATTATATAAATATAAATATATGTATATGTAAAGATCTTTACGTACATTCTCATTTTTACATAGGAAACATTTCACAAATACTCCACGAAGGTTCTTTGAAGTCTTTTTTTATTTACAGTATCTGTAACTATGTTATGTACATATCAGGTCTAGATATAAAGAAGTTGTATAAAATAAATATCACACTGGGAACACCTGAACTTTTTTGAGCCATTAGTTGTTATGAGAGGGGAGGGGATTTGAAAAATAAATTTTATTTATTTTTTTGTTGTCTGAATGTTATGGACAGCCTTTACTTTTCACATCATCGTTAAATAAAGTGTTACTGAAAATGACTTTTTTTTTCTTGCCTGGATGTTTTTTTAATCTTCACCAATTGTGTAAAGTTAAAGTTTGTTCTGAGTTTGCCAAGACCACATTGGACAATACCCCCAACTACAAAGTCAAAAATCAGCCCGAACCTGGACGTTCTTTGAAGCGTCTATTAGTTAAACCTCAATTTTGGTTTGAAACCTCAAATTCAAAAAATTGTCGCCTTAAAGTGTCATAGTCTGTGTTTATTTCTCAGTTTTCCTAGTGTTTTCTATGTTCCCCAGTGTGTCTTTGCCCAGCTGCCCC
>NW_013952434.1:454256-456409 GCF_001266775.1 Austrofundulus limnaeus | reverse complement strand
GCCCAGGGTACAGCGAAGTATTAATCCGGCTTTGTATGTATGGATCACTTGGGTTGTTACCGACATCTGGTGAAAATTTCATGTCATTAGCACCTCTAGTAATATATTTACTGAGAAAAATGATGACGTGTTCAATACTTATTTTACCCACTGTATTCCAACAACTGTTCATCTCAGTGGTGTGACACTTTTTTTGCAATATGCTATTAATGTTATCTTTACAAAAATGCATTCATATTTATAGCAACAATTTGATGTCATGGGCACTTTAAATAACTAAGCTACAAATATAATTTAGTTAAAAGACCCATAATAAGTCTAACTCAGTTTTACAGATAATTAACATTTGGTGTGATCGTAAATAAACGTCAATAGAAATCTGTGAAGAACCAAAAGACTAAAGTTAAATGCTGCCCTTGAATACTGGAAATAGCCAAGTTGTGCAAACATTTGCAGTCTTTCAGTAATTCATTAGATGTGTTGTTAATAGTACAGACACAAACAAATACATTACTGCTCCACGTCCGCCAGCGGGTGATAAAAATGATGAATACAACTCAGTTTGATAAATTAGCCAAACAAAAACATTACCTGACATCTGGAAAAACCTTTTAATCAGACATCCTATTGCCAGAAAACACAATATGTTGTGTTCTGTTTGTGAGTTAAAATGCGTATTCCCCACTGCCATCAAACATTGCATTAAGACTGACTCATAACTCTTCCCAAACCATAAAACACACACCAACATCCAGCAAACAGTAAAAGCCCAAACCATTTCATCTCTAAAACAGCACTCCTTCTTTTTGATTTACTAAAGCCTGACATGTCATCATTTTAATGGCCTAAATGTGACTCTACATCTGAGAGAATCATGACTGACCGGGGGGTATAACAACATAATCATGCCAAATTTTACCTTGTTCACTCAGTAAAGCACGACTTCAGAGGTCTCAGCAACAGTTGTCAGTGGTTTGTTTACTGCGCCACTGACAGTTTTCTCAATAAGCTCCAGCTTTTAAAGATTTCTTTACGTGACTTCTTGTCCCTCTTTGGCACCACATTATGACAATCAAAACTAAGAATAGGACTTGAAACTATCTTTGGAAAAAGAAATACTGGAGACAAACTTTTACCTTTAAAGCTTTACCAGTGTTTGTTATAAGGGAGGGTGGCAGAAGAGTGAGGTGGCTTTTGTTCATCCATCTTTTCCATCGTTTATGGTGTCTAAAATAACAAAAAAACTGATAGAAGCATTTTTCTTCATTCAAAACAATCAAGAAGAAACTGTTTTGTTTCAAGAATAAAGACAAGAAAAAAAGGTATTTTGTCCATCATTTTTACCTGCTTCTTTCTTTCAGGGTCACTGAGGTACTCTGGGCAGGTCGCAAGTCCATCACAGAGACAGACAACCATCCACTCTCTCACTCAAACCTAGGAACAATTTAGAGTTAGCATTTAGCCTAACATTCATGTTTTTGGATTGCGGGAGGGAAACCGAAGAAAACCCACGCAGGCATGGAGAGGACATGCAAACTCTACCCAGAAAGGTCTCTGGCTGGGATTCCAACCTACAAACCAGCTCTACAAACTGTGCCACTTTCTTATTTTTACTTTGCTTTGCTGTGCTTCACACTGAGCAATCAATCGCAAGTTCATTCTGAGTGAATTACCAAAGTCAAACTAGGTTTATTTAATCAAGCTCCATACATGAAACAGTGATTCATATTAAATAAAGTAACTGTTGCCTTGTATTTTGGATTTCTTGGTAATGGCAAAATCTGCAGAACTTGTTGGGTGTTCCAAAAAAAACCTAAATATAAAAAGCTAAAATTTCATGCTTGACATTTGTGTTTAAAAATGAAAATACACATATGTGAGCAACCTGAGTAAGAGACAAACTGAGCCAATACCAGGTGCTACAAAGTTGCTACGGAAAAAGAGATCCAGGACAGGTCAGGGCAGGGAGATATCCCATCATCTCCACACCTAACACTATAGAAATAATACGGTTACTTAGAAATTCATAATTGGAATGCCTAAAGAAAAAAGCAAATGCAGATAAGTGATATTAAATTATGACAAGGCCAGTAGCATATACAAACATATCATTTTTTGCCTGTTATATAAATACATACATATATATATATATA
>NW_013952434.1:446991-454136 GCF_001266775.1 Austrofundulus limnaeus | reverse complement strand
TTGTTAGACTGTATCTATATAAATAAACATGTAACTTTTAAAGTAAGTCAGATTAAAAGAATCAACAGTGCTGTAGAACAGTCAAGATGTTCATGGATGCAAACCTGAGACATTTATTTTTGTCATCTTTCATTTAGTTCAAAAAACTGACAATAAATCTCAATTATTCAAATATTCAAAAGTAAAAATAAATTCTGCAGTTCATGCAACTGTTAGACAGGAAAAGAAGGATTCATGTTCATTTCTCTTTTAGAATTCAAGGATCCACAGAAGTGTGTGTTTGTTTGATAGCCTGTGTCAGTATGCAGTCTGTGTGGCTTTCCAACATGGTGTTCTTCTCTGAATCTAAAACACTTTGAAGTGTCCAAACTAAATCCCAGCCTAAGGTCATGGTGTTTTTACCCTCCTGCCTTCCACCCATCAAATCCGTTCAGCTTTGTGCAGACAAACTGCGGGGCTTTTGTCCTTTGAGTGACCCGTGACCCAACTGGCTGTCACCCGGCTGGGCTGGCTTGTGAGAGAGCAGCTGTGGCCTCGGTGGTGGCCCACAGTCAAAGGAAAGTGTCTCCCTACATGCAGAAGTCACTATAGTGTCAGTGGCGGTGCTAAAGAGCTTGTTTGTTGATGCTGAAGATTTTGACAGAGTGGTCGGCACTGGCACTGGCAAGCTGGACCCAGGAGCTCTCCTCTGTGAGTTTTCTCTCGTTGTCACTCTGTCCATCCGTCTCGCTGCTCTCTACACCTGCTCGGCCGGCTCGGGGCCTCCAACGGAGTCGCTTAACTGCCAACGAGTGGCTTTGTCTACGGAAGGAAGTGTGATGAAAGGAAACAACCACACATTTTTTACTAAGGTTATAACTCCTACAACTGACCGGACTCAAGTCTAAAAACAATCAAACTGAGAACAAAAAGATGGCTGTAAGCTGCAGGGACACTTGTCAGAAAAACTGTTTTCTTCTACAGTAATACTGTATGAAGTCACTATAAAAAATACTCATGCAGCTGGCTTTTTGTGCTCTACAGATAACGCAGACACCAAATGGGATATAACACTGAAATTCCCTCTGTCCCACCTGCTGCTGCGGTCACTTCTCCACCGGCTTTTTATCTTTTTCTGCCAAAATCTAACACCCTCTCAGCAGACCAAACCAAAGTTCCTGTGATAAACTGCAAGCAAAGCTGGGAGACGTTTTTATTTATTTTTTTATTTTTCTGTTATAAGTAAGCTAAACTTTCAGATGATGCGTTTTAAGGATACGAGGAGTCTGTTTCTCCACAGCTGATCCAGTCACTTCCTGCAGCGCTGTCCCACTCAGGGTTCCATCTGAACAGCAAGATTCGTCCGCTTTCCAGGCCGACAGTGAGCAGGAAGCTGTGGGAGGCACCAGAGGATACATGTACAGTAACTACAGAGCAGCAGATGACCTGAAAAAACAATGTTTTTGTCATTTTTAGGCCAGGACCTATTTCTGCATCTTCTTTTTAATCCTTAAAAAAATAGACCTTTTAGAAACAATCCATTACTGAGCAACAGTGGTTTATATAAATGTACATGACCGGCTACAAAGTTATCTGATAGACATTTATAGTGTTAACATTTTTATGTGACGCATCACATCAAACTGAGGATGAAGTCTCAAAGTGCTATATGGAGAAATAAGGCACTATAGTGAATTGATAAAAACTTTTGCAAAAATAGAATTTTGTAAAAATATAATGACCTTATCAATGGATCATTTGAATGAAATGTCTGAAACATAATCTTAAAGAATTTTTTGAAGCACTTTTTTGAGCAGTAGAAACAAAAAACAGGATTTTGAGCAAAAATGCCTTAATTTTTTTATATTTTCCCTGCAAGCTAGCAAAGCATTTTTTCTTTCTAGCTATGAAATCTTAAAATCTAAATATTTTTTAAGTTATTGTTGTGATTAACAAGACAATTCAGGGCATAACTGCTCGATATCAGGATGATCCAGGTGTCAAATTGTAGCTTAAAAAGAAGGAATTACACTTCATGCGGCAAAGAAAAAACGTAGATGTCATAACTAAAAGAGAGGAGTGAAAATAAAATTTTAAATGGTAATCTTTGAGAAGCAAGTCTCAAGATCTTAAAGTAAAACCTCTAAATACAACTTTTTGTACTCATTAATGCACTTTGAAGGATGCTAGCCAGCATGCTATCTCGTTACAACACCCTGAATTCACTGTAACGTCTACAAAAACAGCTAATTTAAGCTTCTCAGAAGAAATAAGGAGTCTTACACACAATAAAAAAATGAGACAATTTCACTAATAATCAGTGAAGGAAACCATCTGATAACTAAACACTTCAAACATGGACTTTCTGACTGATTTCTGAATGGGGAGTTGGAGCGACCCACTGCTTGTGCCTTCAAGCGTGGCAGTAACAGTTCGACACGTGAAAAGGAAAGCCGGCTCAGTTAGTGATTTATGAATGGTCAGAGGCATCTTAACGACAAAACGGTCTTTGCGGCCACTTTGCAGAACGGTTTTGTCAGAGCGCCTCCTGGCCGGTCAATAAAGCAGAATTAGACACAACGCATGAATCTAAATCCAGCTGAGTCAGCGCGTACCTGTTATCAGAGCAGAGCACGGGGCAGAAAGCTACAGCTGTAGCTGAATCCCCCACATCCAAAACCGAAGAACGTGGTTTAATCTCTGCAGAGTTTTCAGAGCACTCCGCTCTGCATGGACCCCACACGATCACCTGAACACAGGAAGATGCATAAACTCGTCTGCAACTATCTGTTTTTCTCCTTTAATACCCTCAAGGAAAATTCCACTTTCAGTTATTTTAGACTAAAACCAACATCTGATGATTACCTTCTTGTCCCGACTAGATGTCACAAAGTATTTGCTGTCGGGGCTCCAGTCACATGACCAGATGATTCGGCTGTGAATGGCTGTGTCCTTGCCGGTGTGCGCGTAGAGAGAGAACAAGGGCTCTGCGGGTAAACAAACAGGATGTAAAATAATCAAATATTGAATTCAAAAACAATGTTAGAGTGCTATAAGCCGAACAACACACTCCATTTATCTCCTTTTCAGCTCTGATTATTGCAGCGTGACATCAGCATGTCTGGATCCCTGCCTCGCTGCTGCTCTGTGGCCACAAAAAGCCTCTCCTAGGCGACAAATAAACAACCCAACAAGACAGAGAACCTCATTCCAGCCTCCATTTCAGTCAGTTTTGGTTTATGACCTGCTGCTGTTTTTTTTTCCTCAGCCTAAGCCATTTCAGAGCTCAGATTGGTTTTCCCCAGAGAGCTTGTTTGTATGCTGCTGGCAGCTGCCTGTCTGTGGGTCTGAGGCACTCACACTCCACACTGCCACCCATGCACACACACACACACACACACACCAAAGTGAGCTGGCATGTACATACAGCTGTAAAGCCTCACAAACAACTGAGCTGACCACTTTGCTGCGCCTGTGTGTTTAAAATACACACACATTGCAGCGTTTACTGATCGGAACGAACATGTGTTGCACCTTCATCCATTAGCAGGACTCTGAAGGGCATAATGGCTGCTTAATTCAATCACACAGAAATGAAAACAAGATGAGCCGACAAAGGGAAAACGGCGAGTCACAGCAGGACATATCCTTTACTCAAACAGGCGGAGCAGTGCATACAAAGGAAGGGGGAGGGAAAAAAAAGAATAAAGTCAAAATGACGTAAACCACATGGGAGGGCAAAACGGTGGTGGAAAAGGCAGACATGCTTGAAAGAAAACAGGTAGGCAGAGGGTGTGTGTTCAGAGGGAGTCAGTTTGTTTGATGTGCGCTGACTTCATTTAACCTTCCCCTCGTCTAGCCGCTGAGACTKTGTTTGCATTCTTCACAATCACCTTGAGTGATTCAGCAGCCAACCGGAGCAGACGGGAGTCCCGACCTGCCTCCCATTCCCCTCTTCTACTCTGGTAAAAAAAAAAAAAAACTAAATAATAAAAACACACTGTTGTGCAGGTTACTGTAATGCATGAAGATAAAAATGCAGGACTGGTCATTGTGTGTCGATGCACATTAAGACCATCCTGAGCTGAAATGCTAACATGTGTTTAGTGAAACTAGGAGGTAATCCTTTGGGCATAAGTGTTGTGCTCTACTCATCGTGAACGAAGGACTGACTTATATGTTCCCTTAAAAAAATAAAACTACACAAACACAACTCTGTTTACAACATGGGGCACTGAAACAACAGAAATACTGACAGAAAGTAAAAACATTCAGAGAGMAATGACTAGATTGGCTCTGTCCAAATTCAGGATCTGCGTTTTTCAAAAGACCCGGCCTTGATGCAGCCTGGGTCATCGTCGGCTGCAATGACCAGAAGTGAAAGCCTGTGAATTTGGACAGTCTAGCGTTCCGCTTTATCCTTACCTGGTGCACATCCTGTCACCTACAAAATGTGATGGATGCAATGAAAATCAACAAAATGAGCTTAGCTGGAATTCATGAGATTCTAAGGGACCTGCCATACGAGCTTGTTTACGATGATTTCTGACAAGAATAATACTGGCCGAGTCAATTTTGTCACTGCAACGTAAATTAGGCTGTCCCATTTTGTGGGTTCTGAAAATGAAGGCCGAGGATTTCCCAGGATTCTTTGCACCATCAGCAAACTAAACAAAAACTAAACTTYTGTTTAGTTGGCGTAGTTTGGAAAATCATCACAGACTGAAGAATTTGATGCTGCAATGAGATGTTGAATAAAATGTAACTGCAAGCACTGAAACAGGAGCTAATCCAAAATTCTTAATGTTTTTTATTTAATATGTATATTTTCAACCGTGAATTTATTCCTCCAGTGAAAGACACGTGAGTACATGTCCCAACACATTTTAAGTCTGAAGGCACGTGACATAAAATCGATCACTCAGGGTCATGCAAACATACGTCATGCAAAGGCTATGCARCCTGAATGGACTGCATAGGCTAAGACCTCTGTGGGCCAYGGTCTAGTTAGGCTGCAGCCCCTGAATTGAGACACACAGTAATTGAAAAACATTCATTCATCCTKTATCTACACCTGCTTCTTCCTTTCAGGGTCACGGGGGTCACTGGTGCCCATATCAAGCAGTCACTGTGCGAGGGGTGGGGTCATTGATCTATATTACTGAACTGGACATCACGTGACTTATCATGCATTGCACAGGTGCCATTGCTATGCATTGAGTCTTGATCAGGATAATCCATGGAATTGTTGCAAAAATGAGATGCAGCAGACAGTCATGAAAGGAATATCAAAAAAGTGCTTGATATTTTGCTAAAAATTGTCAACACTACGACAAAAAGATCACAAGATAAAAGGTCATCACATCTTACAGGTCATTAAAATATGTTTTTCAAAAAAATGGCGAAGATACAGGAAGTAGGTCAGTTTTGCTAGCTTGATTTTGACTACCTTTTTTGTTTGTTGTTTTGTCTTTTGATAATTTCACCAGTTCTACAGATACTTGTTGAGGTAAAAGCAGTTCGTTATCACCATGATATTCTTTGACGCTAACGCAGAAAGCAATTCCAGGGTTTGACCAAAATGGCTACAACCTCATAATTTCTAAGCATCTTAGTTTAAAATTCTGGCATGAAAGGTGGCAGGTGATACTGTGTCAAAGATTGCTAGGCCTTTTGTTATTAAACCTAAAGATTTCACTTGATTAGGATAGGGTGTTTTTAAAAATAGCCTTTGTTATTTAAGAACTGCTTTTTCTTGGATTAGTTTCAATCAATGCATCATTTGCTTGGTTCTTCACAGTATTAATTAGTGGAGTCCTTCCAATAAGGCCAGCTTGACTTTGAATTCAATTTGGAACAAATGAGCTTGGAGGGTTTACCTTATTCTAATTAATTTGCGTTGAAATGGCTGGTGTCTGCCCAAAAGTTCCCCGATGTTGTATTTTTGTGTTGAAATTCGGTCAAACGGATTTTCAATTAATCTAAATGTGTTAACAAAGTGCCAAGAAGAACTATTACCTCAAATTGCGTTGCATTGGAATAACCCAATTGGGAATAACCCATTGGGATCACATTCCTGTCAACCAGTTAGTTTATGTTCACATCTGTTCACACCCATAAAACGAGTCGTGAAGGCTTTCGTGGAGTTTATTAAAACATTTTAAAGGCACTTATTTATGAATATAAAACTGGTCGCTATTAAAAAAAACATGGTTGTGACAAAATAAAAACTTCCAATATGAGCGAAATAAGTAGTTTTAAATCTAAAACAGTATTAAACACCTCCAGCATCTTTCACCACAAATTATTGGGCAAAGTTCCATTTAGTAGATGCATATTATGTTCACAAGTCCTCTTTCTATTCCCTATGTTGTCAGAGGTAAGTTTGTCTTTGACGTTTTGAACATAAAATATCATTTCACTGAACATGAGACATTTTTCTCACCTGCACTTTCTGGTGTTGGCAGGTTGCGTCTCCATAAGGACCAGGTGCGATCTCGGGACACAGCCAACAGGAGCTGTGCGTCAGGTGAGAAGGCCATCTGGGTGACCGTGAGCGTGTGATACTGCAGCCTCTGCAGCTGACGCCACGTGCTTGTGCTCCACAGCAGCACTGCTGCATGTTCGGCCTTGGATGCCTGGAACGACAGTGCAGATTGCATCATACTCAGGGGTCAGACCAAATCATTCAAAAGTGTGTTTTCATTATGATTACACACTTATTTATTCTCTATTTCCTGCACCTGCTTTTAAAGGGGATTAGCTGGTTTCAGTGAAGATTTTTTTTAAATCTAGAATTCTGAAGAAATATGGAGAAGCTTAAGTGAATCCATGAAAGTTGGTGTTTTAAGTTTAGCTTTGTTTATTGTGTGTTTTCAGTTGTTTTGATTTTTGTTGTAATTTACTTTCATTTTGAACATATTCTGGGGATAAAAAAGGGGGCAGATATAAGGTTATTCTTCTTCTGCCGCCTTTCATTTTAATTTTATTTTTCAGTTTCAGCTTCAATTCTTTATTCATTTCATTAAAACAAAACAAATAATTTTATATACAATATACAATAAAAAGAAAAATGAGAGAAAATATACACTCACCGGCCACTTTATTAGGTACACCACGCTAGTAACGGGTTGGACCCCCTTTTGCCTTCAGAACTGCCTCAATTC
>NW_013952434.1:425129-443266 GCF_001266775.1 Austrofundulus limnaeus | reverse complement strand
TTGTTACCGACATCTGGTGAAAATTTCATGTCATTAGCACCTCTAGTAATATATTTACTGAGAAAAATGTTGACGTGTTCAATACTTATTTTACCTGCTGTATCTCTGTTCTTTTAAGGTTATAACAACTCTTTCTCTTAACAGAATTTACTTGGATGTTTAAAGGTTATGTGTTTTTGTGGGCCTTATACATTACCAGTAGAATATTATAATCAACCATTTTATTTTGATTGCGTGTTTTTTTTTGTTCTTTGTTTTGTATATAATTGTTACAAATGAAATGAATACATTTTTAAATAAATAAAATAAATGAATACATTTTTAAAACAGCTTAAGCTGCTTTTAACGTGACTGTGTGATTTTAAATGTTTGTCTTATTATTGCTTTATCATTTATCAATGTATTGTTTTATGCTCTGTTGTGTGTTATTCTGCTTTATTGTGAAACACATTGTGGCTAGTTGACTGTGAAAAATGCTAAACAAGTTTAATTACTTTACTTACATACCTTTGTATTTTAAACATTTCCAATTCTTACTATGATTTACAACCCCAATTCTAAAAAAAAACTGGGATGTTGTGTAAAATATGAACAAAAACAAACATGTTGCATTCCATCTAAATCAAAATGACCTTTTTTATTCTAAATATTGCATAATTTCATACTGTGAGCATATCAAGTGTTTGGATTATGTTCCACTGTGAGTAAATTACACGCTTATGAGATTTGTCAATATTTCCACATCGTCCCAACTTTTTCTAAACTGAGGWTGTTGTCTGTGGGCTGACCTTGCATGCAGATGCAACCAGCGTCCTGGTGCTGTCAGACGCAAGACAGAACATCTCAAAGCCATGGCCATATCTGGAGACAAAGAATTGCAGAAATTCAGAGACTAATCATGAGCAGCTCTTGGAGCAAACAAAATGTTTTAGGTCAGAGAGAATAAAAAGTAAACTGACACAAAAAAGTACTAATAATAGTAATAATAGTCTGATAGTAAGTTTAACACTAACTTTGTTCTAAAGCATCTTTTCAAAAACCTTCAAAACTTCAGCTATTACAATACATATTAATTATAAGATGAAAAACAAACTATCAGTGTTGAATAGTCCTTTTCCTACCAACCAAGGTAGATAATGATAATGTAGCAGCCAGTCAGTCGGAGACTAATTGCTTTTAGCTTGCCATTACCTGGTCATTTTAAAATAAACTCAAACCCTAACAGTTCAGGAGGAAAATAATTCTTTCTTTACTCGGAAGCTTTTAAACGTCGCAGCGATTTGGCCACATTGGCGAGAGCATTATTTATACCACAAATATAATTTGATCACTTACTCATTTTAATGTTTCTATTATGCGCTAAGTGATTCAAGAGGTGAAGCCAAATGGAGGCAGAAAAAAATGCTTTTCAACACACACACAAACACACACGATGTCCACACCTCAAATGAAAGGCCACACCATACGTCATGTTTATAGCAGATTGACTGGTAAATGGATTTAGCATTGGCAACAAATGGAGGCAATATATTCAYCCTGGAGAGGAGGCTCATGGGATGGCAGAAAGTTGGATTTCGATTGGCTGACAGAAAGGTAGGGAACAACAATGGAGAGTCTTTGGGAATCTACCATTTTCAGAAACAATAAAACCCTCGGGCAAAAGCAAACAAACCCAATTCCATCTGGAAAAGCTGCCTCGTTAAAAACCAAATGAAAATCTTTCATTGGGTCATTTTTTTAGAGTTTATTCACACATGCAACAGATGCTCCTAATTTTTAGCATTTCCTATATCCTAAAATCATCTAAATAACAAAAGTGCTTAAAGAATTTAACATTTCTGATCTGTTTGATGCAGACTCCTTGCATTCTTCAAACACTGCAAATACCTGAAATGTTTTATTGGCTTGGACTTCTTCCATTCTTAAACTAGACATTAACCTGTTTTGTCAAGTATTTGTTCAAATGGTTTCACATTTGTAGCTCAAGAGGATTCAACTTATTGGCACACCAGCAAACTCACTGTGCAAAACCTCAAACAAACCAACAGRACAAGAAAATAAGGTATTTAGTTGAAGTTAGGATAATATTGCCTCTAATGTAAGCACATTATCTGTTTTCAAAGATGCTGACAAACAATTTTGAAAACAAATGCATACAAGATAATGTAATGTAATGTAGCCATGATTAACACTCTAAATAAATAAAACCAACTGAAGTCTACACTAAATGCATTAACTCTCCTGAAGAAACTGTGCAAATCAAGCCTACAGAGTCAAATTACTGCCAAGAAAATCACAGCAAAATAAAACTGCTTGGATCCAGAAAGACAACGAAGGGAGGTTTGACTGGAGGAAATATGTGTTTTGGTTTTATTAGTCCATGACAGGTTGTTTTTATTTTTTTATGATATGGAAAAAAGGCCTAGGGAAAAGAAAGTGTCTGTACGTTAACACTGTGAAGCATTCTGGGAGGTGTACTTGTGATTTATTCAAAAAACACATTGAAGCAGTAACAGCACCACAACTGTTTGTTTCCCATCTGGTTTGTGATTATTAAGATCATCAGCTACTTTCCACAGGACCCATAACACTCCTGCAGACAGAAAATGAAAAAGGACTTATACCCGTACAGTATTATCTCTAACTGAACCTAATTGAGATGCAATTAAAAAAATTAAATTGAGTCTGTTTTGGTCTGGAGCACTCCTACCTTCGAGCAGTGTAAGATGGCAGTTTTCCAATAAAGGTAATATTGATTAACAATAACAGAACAAGAAAGCYATCCAAGCTTTTTATGTAAGCCATTTTGTTTGGCGCAATAACACCAAGTGTATTAATGTTGGAATGATAAATAAGATTTAAAGATTGCAATGGAAGGAGAGGCTTTTATTCATATCTTTATAATCAACCCAGTTATCACATTTCTTCAAAGGATCAGAACAGTTTTCTACAAGTTCTTTATTTGATTAGGATTTTATTCTTTAATGTCTCTGTATTGGATTTTTATCAATCAAAAGTAAGAACATTACGCATCTTTGCTCAAAATAAAAGATAATTTTCTTACACAGATTCAGTACAAATACAAATTTTCTTTAGCTTCTGCTTTCACATTTAGGACCCCTAAAAAGGTACTAAATAATAAAAAAATGCATTCCTAAAGTTTTTCAATAATTAGGATATTAAAAGATCATATTGGTCTTATCATCAAAGCTTAAAYGCGTATGAGTTAAGTGGAAAAATTAAATCCATCCAGAGAGAGAGACAAACAAAAATTGTGTTACTTACAGTTTCTGGACCTCGGGCCAAAGTGTGTTTTGGAGAAGATGATCCTCTGGTGGTGGCTCTGTACACAACACACATACACACACACACACAATGAAAAATGCATAGAAAACACAATTAGCTTTAACTACACACTTCAAAATTTACACAAAATGACTGAAGGTCTTGAAGACTGAGCTGGATTATGAAATTCAAATAGAATCAGTCCCAATTTATAATAAAAATAGCATTCAAGTCAAGTTCATTTCTCTTCCTCAAATCCCTGTACTGGTAACAAGAGATGGCACTGCATGATATAAAAGGGGAAAAAAAGAAAATAATACAATAAAGAGTTAGTGAAAAAAATTACTTCAAGAATTAAAGCTACATGCTAGGCTGACATGTTCCTTCACATTCACATAGCTTCGCTTTGTATTTGGTTTGCATAAAACCTCAGAGTCCTACCAAATAGCTGCTACATTACCTGAAAAAAATTATTATATTGCAGCTTTTATCTGTAATTCTTTTATCTGTAATTCTTGGCAAGTTTAAGGTTGACCAAATTGAGCCCAGAGTCGGTCTTTCTCCTCACAACAGGATCTGTCCATGCAAGGCTTGCCTTTGTATTAAACATAATGAAAAGCTCCACTTGCTCTGTAAGTCATTGTTATTGGTCATCAGCTCACCATTGAGCCTAATTATTCCTTACTGCCTGCCTACAGAAGCCAATCTAACAAGTGGAACAGCGTTGTTAAGAACAGCCTCCACACTCGGTTGATGCAAACACTGCCCAGGGTTATCGATGTTTAACTTTGCAGCCACATAAGCCTGCGTTGTAATTAGCATTGCTGATGAAGTAGTGGCTTCAATCATCCTGATGACAGCCCTCCACCCCCTGCCAGCCTCAAGCCCAGGGTTTTTAAAAATCTGATCGTTCTTTTCTTTAATGTTATTTTTATTTCTTTTTCTGTTCCTTTTTGCACATTTCTAACAAACATTTTCTATTAATTTTGTTCTTGATTTCTTGTTCTGTGTTTTATTCTAAATTGGTTACTGAAAGCCTTCACCCTCACAGACTGAGTGTAGTTTGGATAGTCCCTTTGGTAAGAGGCAAAATAAAAATAAACCTTTAAATGTGTGTCGGACTTCTCACAGGACGGCAATGGAAAATTTTGGATCAAATATTGAAGAAGGGGCAGCATTTCCCTTTTAAGTCATTTATCTGCCACATTATTCATATTTTAGGAAAGAAAATTAGGTTTTGTAGTTTTACTGTACCAGTCAGGATGAGAGGATGAAAGTACGACTCCTGGTATTGATCAGATTTGCTGTTGAAATGTCCCTCATCTTCATTGGTTTTGGGGACAAGGTCACCTATAAAAATTGTTTGACAATTATATCACATAAAATAAAATTAAAAAAAAAACACTGAAAAAAAAAACTATAAACTCAACTGGGCACAGCAGGTTCTGAGTACAGCATGGAGAGAAATTGATTTTTGAATGAAAAGTGATTATCGGATGAAACGTGGCTGCAGTAAAACTGCAGGGCTCGTGTTTTACCTTGAAATACTGCCTTGTTGGAAAGTCCCAAGGCAGGTGTGCTCGCTCCTTCTGGAAGGCTGGCTGAGTCCTGACAAAAACAAGAAGCAAAGGCATTCACAAATAAAGAAAACACTCCGCAGTAATGTTAGCATTTGGGAGATTGTTTTTTTTGAGATGTAATCTGAGCACAGAGGGCACTCACACTGGAAGCCAGCAGCTTTTCCTTTGAAGTCCCTGATATGTTGGCAAAGTTCTCCACAAAATTCGAGGGTGCCTGAAAGACTCTGAGGACCTTCTCATCAGCTCCTGACACAAACTGAAACCTCCCAACCATGGACAGACACTGCATGTCGTACCCATGGATCTGAGGTCGGGAGAGTTCATGCCAGGTTATCTGGAGTGGGAACAAACACACAAAAAATTACTTTCTTCAATTAAATTCCAATAAGACCAAAACTCTGATCATTGCTCCTGAGCAGAAAGATTCTTTGATCAATCAACGGGTCTCTTTGGCCCCTTTTCCCAGTCTAGTCTCAGAAACCTCGATCTATTTGAATCTGACTTTACCTGTTTACTGTCCTGCTTCTTCCATGGAGTGAACAGTCTGGTGGTCTGATCTGACCCCACAGTGAGGATGAATTCACCTTCAGGATCCCAGCTCAGGTCTTGGACAGCATTAAAATGACCCGATATCACAACTCCTGGTCTCCACTCTCCCTGGATACAAAGAGCATTTTGTTTATTTGGGCGATATCAATCCCAAACCACCAGTTCTTACGGCAAAGCTCTTAAACCTGCGTTGCCACGACTTTCACCTCTTTGTCCTGATCCTTGCACCAAAGATGCAGTGCTCCGTGAAAAGAGTGAGCCACAATCATCGCACCATCAGGGCTCATCTGGCAGCCGTAGAAGCCCAAAGTGTTTCCACCCACCTCCCCTACCCGCATCTGGTGTTGAAGAAAGAAAAAACATGCATGTGTGACAATCAGAGCCATCAAGTCGTCTACGTTAACGTATGTCAGATGGGTGAAGATTTGATTTCTGAGTCAGTCATCAAGAAAACGTGAAGACATGAATCCAAAGCACCACATATAGAGAAACAGCAACAAAATAGATGTCATAAAGCAATAGAGTACAAAGCTAATTTGTTTTGACAAACACCTCAGTTCTGTGTTCAGACTTAATTTGGACTTTTACAGAAAACATGTGAGGGGAAAAAAAGTAAGGCTTGTCAAAATTATTCTTGGTCTTTGTGCAAGACTCATTAACTAACAGACTTTATAATGGTGGGCAGAAGTGAAAGAAGAAAAAATTAGTCTGACAAATCAAATGAGAAAGTATTTAAAAATGGGACTCATTAGAATTGAATAAAGCAAACAAAAACACATTTGTCTATCACACAGCAAAGCTACTGAAGCATGGCATATTACATTAAACAAATAATCATGAAAAATTACACAGTTTGAGAAAACTGGCAGATAACTGGGTTTGGAGTCTGACTGTTGTTCATGTTGACAGTAAGAACTCAATGTGGGACAAATGATCACTAAAAAACGCAAAAGTAAAAAAATAATCACTGCCTTTAAAGTCAGAATAATGACAGAACATAAAAAGAGCTCTTTTAGGATTTTCACTGCTCATCCAATCATAGACATCTTTGCTTTTGAGCATACAAAGAATTATGTCATCACTTTTGTGGATTCAAATGACTTTCTAGGACAGAGAGGCCTTTTTGATTTAAGCAAGCACAACAGTTACCCTGACAAAATAATTATTATCCTTGTTTACCACTATATAAGGTCATTGTGACTCACTAAGTTTCTTTAAAGGTTTTGAAAAGACAAAAAAATATAAAGCGTTTGAATAAAAAAATAAAAAATTTATGTAAAACAGACAAAGAAAAAAATATATTTTAAGACACAAAAAAGGGGAAAAAACATTAAAAATGGTAAATAAGCCACAGTGGAGAATAGTTTCCCTCGCTGACTTTAAAGTATTAAAAATTTAAAAATGGTTGCAATGATACATATTTAATTGAGATCTGGTTAGGGAAAAATACAAGCTTAGTTTTAGAAATATTAGACAGGTATAAAAAATTCTGGCTTTGAGGCTATTAAGTTAATGGCTCACCATCACCAGGAACTAAAACCATTAAAAGGCTTATGGGTCCCTAAAGCAGAAAAAAATGACCCCAAAGGAACGATAAATTTAAATCGATGGAAAAATAACCATCACTGGAGGCGATTCACCGTTCCCTCTACTGCACTTTAAATCCAGATTTAACTACATCATTTTTTTTTCAATTAGCTTGTGATTGGACTCTTGATTATGGGCAGGGAAGAAAATACAAAAAGACTTTCTTGACTGAAACAAGAAGAAACAGTCCTCGCTGGCGGCATGTCTGTCAACTATCTGAGGCAGGAAAGTGAGGTCGTCAATTATGTAGTCTCATCGTTGGTCATCAGCGACCTTCAAAATAATGCAGGTATGCACGCTGAAGCATGGCGGAACGAATGGCAGACATAAAGGCGTGATGGCTCGATCCTCCGGTGAGAGRGACCAAAGAAGACATAAAGGGAGGAGATTCATATGAGGAGAGGAATAGATGGTGAGACTGAAAGAAAGAGATGCAACATTAAGCTAATTGATTTTCAAATTTTGCACATGGGATCCAGTCATAAATCAGAAAAAAAAGAGGCAAAACTCCATAATCTGTCTTGTTCACGAGAAGGAACAATATGGAAGCATAATTCTCATCGCTGAAGAGTGTTATTAAACTAATACAACAAGGATGATAGAAATGAGAAGGTATGAACATAAACAAAGCTTAGCTAAGCTGAGGAAACCTACACTCATGCGCCACCTAACGTGAGATAGAGGAACTGGTAAGTCCTAGAGCACTGAAATTCGAGATATACAGTAGGTAGATCTCCCCAAACCAAGAAAAAAAGTCTCTTGGGAGGTATGCCCTAAAACCAACAGGAAGTCGGCCATTTTGGGTCAAAGGTCAAATTTTGGCCGATTTTCAATTTCGCTCACGTCAAACTTTTGCGAACTCCTCCTAGGGATTTTGACCATATCTATACCTATACAGCACAGGTTTTTAAGGAGACATATCCTGCTTTTAAATCCTTCTTTTTTACATTTAAATCATTCACTTGGGGCCTAAATAAAGTGGAACTACAATGGCTTGGTCTGAATAACTTCAAGGGTTACAATAAGAAGGTCCATGTAGTTTGATAATGGACATATGATTATGTAGCAGTGCCGGAACGTTTGATTTACAAATGGATTAAAAGATGTCGACAAGGGAAGACTCGTCCATCCAGCCTCGAGTTGGAGCCAGTCTCTGACCAGAGCCAGAGGAGAATGAAGAAGTCCCGACATTATTTAGAAGTTCTGTCACAATTTGATGAAACCGTTCAGAAAACATAACTAATGTTATTTTATGATATAAAAAGTATTCACGAAAGAAACACTTTCACTTACAACCTTGCCGGCCACAGTTTTAAAAGCAATCTTTTAGAACTCAGAGTATGTGTGGGAATGACTCTCAGCTACTACCACACCAAATCTTAGCTCATTAAAATGAAATGACTCATGGTCAAGTTCAGCTACTGTAGCTGAGGCCAACATTTTTATTTAAGTTGGCCTCAAAATTATTCAATAGTAGATGCATTATTTTGTGGGAATTTCATTAACTTCACGTTACAACCACACCTAATTTAGCTCAGCAGCTCTAAAACTGACCCATTTACAGCCATTTTGAGGTTTGCTAAAGTGATTAACTGAGGCAACCATACTGAAAAGAGTTGTGGATGTTTTGCCAGTGATTGCTTTATATCACCTGCCTTTCATGGCAGCAGGCAGTAATAACAGGAGTTTGATGTTGATGCTTTTAAGTCTTTGAACTCTACAAAAAGGCCTGAAAACAGGCTCCTTTGCAACACAAACTAGTAATTACTCACAGTGTTTCAGCAGGCTTGGATGGTCAACTATACGTTTATTACCAGTCCCTGTATCAAGTTGGGTGGTTGTTTTGTTTTTTGCTTTTTTTTTTTTTTTTCAAAGCAGAGGTTGGTCCTGACCGCCCTTCTGCTAATCCTGCTGTCCTTTAGATCTCACCAATTACTCTAATCAGCATGAAGATGTGGAACACTTCTCCGTAAAAATTAGGTAATTAAGACAAACATGGTCGGCTATTTAGTGCTGTGCAATTTACTCCGCCAAAAACTTCAGACTTTAATGAGGATGAGTCTTGTTCTGGATAATTGAGGCACCAAAGAGGAAAAAAATCAACCAGAAAGGACCAAATGCCTTTAATTTCTAATTTGTAAAGGTAGAAACAAAATGCAGATAAAACAGAATGCCCTGGGGTTTTATTGTTGTATGTGTGTGTGTGAGACAAAGCTTTAGAGGTTAAGCTTCTTTTGCAGACATGGTCTACGTCTCCAACTGAAAAGGAGGAATAAAAAGGTGATGTACGTTGTGCATTTTCCCATTCAACAAAAACCTCAYACAAGTTCAAGAAAATAAAAGAATCAAGTTGGAAGAAAAGGCTTTTTTTCAGCAAACTTCTCTCCTGCTGCTGCTCCCTCAGTTACCCCCCTCTGACCTCTTTAATTTTATGTTCCCGAGAAGAAAAAGTGACATCAGCAGTGGCTTCGGGCCCTAATCATCGAGTCTTTGTCAGAGAGAAAACTCGAGACTTTCACGCTCTCTCCTCTCTGTGGTCTTTGTTGCTCGTCACTGTGGATGTGAATGAGGAGATCAAAGGTGCAAAAATGTAACTGATCAAGCGTAGAATCTTTCTCATCACCCTCCAGCGTAATCACACTCTGCCGAGGTGAGCCACTTCTGCACAGAGATGTGTGTGTGGTGTTTTTCACGCGCCACATCCCAGGATGTATGGATGTGCCTTTGTCCCTTTTAAATGTTTGCATTTGAACAAAAATAGGAGTGTTTGTGTGTGAAGCCCTGAACCACCTGAGAACATGATGTGTTTGAGAACTAAAAAAAGAAAAGGTGTGGGGCAGATGGGCAGAAGTGTGTCTTCTCCTCACACTTGCGTTAAATCTAGTGCGACCGCAGCTGCTGGGAGCTCAAAGGGAGATGTGGAGGGGAGAAGACCGGGGAGAAGTGAAAAAAAGAGGGGAGGAGAACAGAAACATGTAAAACTTAGATTAAATTTTAAAATAAAAAGGAAAACAAAGAAAAAGTAAATATAATTATTGAGGCTGAACAACCCATCAAAAATTGTTTTTGCAGTATCTATGTATATTATAATAATATTGTAAATGTGCATTCTTCCATTCTATTACAATATTTTCATTTGTTACATTTAATGTCCCTCCACCCTGTTTTCTTCAGCAGTTTCAGTGTTGTAAAAATGAATTTTTGTCACATCAGGAGTAAAATTTTARAAGTTTTGGAAAGAAATTAGCAAAACATCTGCAGTATTTACCTACATGTTATAGACGGGTATAAGGTTCTAGCAGTATGTCTACAAAAATACTAGTTTTGTGTAGCATTTTACAAAAAAAAAACATTTTCAGGAAGTATTACCTAGTTTTACTTGGGAGGTAAAAATTCAGATTTTGTTAGAAAAAGCACACTTTCACTAGCACCACAGCTAACAAATCACCTGAACCAGCTGATATCCAAACAGCCTGGAATATTTTTTTYCTGTTAATTAGGTGTTGCAGCATGCACAGATATAAATAAGCACATATGAGTGTCAGCTAGTGTGGCTGCACTCACAGACTCACATTTGTGCTCACTTTACAATCAACACAGTGAGCAAAAAGAGCAGAGAGCCTGCAGGCTGGTTTAAAGGTGGGATCTAAAAAGATGTTAATGACAGTGGATAAAAAAAATCCAACTGATACTAGATTAAATTAAAAATACAAAATGTGCAAAATACTCTAAATTTCCTGCCATTCTTCATAGCATGAAGTAACAACAGGAATCTGACTAAATRATGTAAGTCGTGCTGTCTGCTTCAGGAAAACTGTTGCAGTAGGATGTTTATTACACACAAGTTCTCACAAACATTTGTGTTAAGACAACWGTGTTTAAAATGAAGTAACAGGTTGTGTAAAATCATGTGTTTCATCTTGTGGTAGCCTTCTGTATTTTTTTCCCGGYGGTGACCAAAATAATTAAATTTATCCAACAGTTGATTTGGACAKTTTTCAGGACAGGTTGGCTGTCGGATACAGCTGACTGAAAAACAATGTGGAGAGAGAACTCACTTCAATTCAATTCARGTTWTTTATATAGAGCCAAGTCACAACAAGTGTCRTCTCAGGGCATTGCACACAATCTAAGGAAGCCAGCATAATCCATTGAATCACAACACAAAACCTGAGGGAGGCGGTTCCTGCTCATTCTGCCCTTCAGTCATTTAATAAAAAAGAAATAAATCCTGAAAACCATTGAAACCAGACTCATGTCTACCATTGATTTAGACCTCATTCAAATATTTACTATTTTTCAAAGAAACTCAAGTCACAGATACCGTTTTTTTCTATGCTCAGACACATTTTATTATTTTCTTTTCAACGATTTCTTTTTACAGTTACTGTAAAACAGTCAAATGTTTTGTAACTCAGATACACATGACATGATAATCMTGTGTCAACTCAAGGTCCGCAGGYCAAATGWGGCCTGCCACATCATGAGGTGTGAGCTTCATAGATGTATTATGTCTTTAAAATAAATGTATGCTGCTTCAAAGCTAACACCGACCATAAACATCTCCAATAATAGTAGTCAATTTTTTTTACCTGTGAATGACGGCATCCCACCACAAGGTSACAGAGCAAAGGGTTTGGGGAAAATCGCCATGTACAATCTCCATTTTTAGCATTTGTGCTAGCTACTTTTGCTGCAGCCCAGTTGTACTGGAAAGTGGAAATTTCACACTTACAAGCTGTAAATTTAAACTGGAATACCTCTCCAGTAGGAATTCCCTGTCAGAAAGTGTAAGAGTTCAGAATAGACAGCAGCTACTCACAACAACTCAACAGTGAGTAATTCCTCTTACTTTAGTATTTCTTAGGGGTCGACCGATACATCGGCCGGCCGATATTTTTAGCTGAAATTTGCGTTTTTTCCTTATATCGGTTCAAACTGTGATCTAAAGTTAACAGTTGGTTTAAATGCATTTTTTGCCCGGTGTAAAAAAACGGGCATAGACTGAGGCAGACTGTGTGTGTGTGTGTGCGTGTGTGTGTGTGTGTAGTCCTCACAAAGATAGCAAGATGTATGTGTGTGTCTCCTTTGTCTCTCTGTTCCTCTGACAGTTTTAATCAGGCATGTTGCTGTTTTTGCATCAAAAATGCTGGGATATTAAAACATAGTTATTTTATTTTATGTAAAAAAAATATTAATCTGATTAATACACAAATAAAAACAGAATACTTAGCGCTAGATAAAATAAATAATTTATTTTTTTTATTTTTTTAAGAAAGGGCTGAAAGAATCCTGTGGGGCAGCACTTCATACAGCCTGCATAAGACAAGGCTCAGTTAATAAATGTTTTTGTTTGTTTGTTTTGTTTTGTTTTAAATTGAGACCTGTGTAACAGTTGTTATCATTCTTATTTTTTCATGTTAATGGAGAAGAAAAGGCAGTATCGGCTTCAAGAATCGGCCAAAAAAAAAATAATCGGCTGCAAGTATCAGCGTATCGGTTATTTATTTAATAATTTATAGGGACAGACACACATCGACATAGACAAACTGAATAAAACAGCAGTCCCATGTTTGCATCATGGTGCAATAGCAACAGCTAATTCGCAGCACTTGTCCCTAAAAAATAACTCTAAAAATTGAAATGATAATCAGTTAAAATAGCACAACATACTATATACAAACAGTGAAATGTAAAACATCAAAAGTGAGTACAGGTCTGTTTTTGACGTAACCAGAGTTTTGTTTKGTTTTTGAACATTCTAAAACTGGTTACAGACTTTAAATTAACAGGAAGTGAATTCCAAATTGTAGATCCTCACAGACAGAGCACTTTGAGCAAAAGTTGTTCTTCGAAAGGGGACCTTASAATTTCCTTCCAAAGCTGCTCTGGTAGATCTGCTGTTACCCTGCAGTCTCTGTACACAATCGCTTAATAGTCTTGGTGCAAGTCCATTTAAACACTTAAAAATCATTTTTAAAACATTATAATTTAAGAAATTTGTAAAATCCAAAATGCCAAATTTAACCAAAATGTGACAGTGATGGTTAGACTGATGTAAAAAAAAAAATCGTTATCGGCCTTCAAAAATCTGTATCGGTCGATCTCTAGTATTTCTGTTTTTTTGTTTGTTTTTCAGTTAGTCAGCAGTACACTTTGTACTTTTCAGTGTTTATAGAAGGATGTGTTAAAACACTGTTTCTATGCAGGAAATACCATGTAGAACTCAGTTATTGTTTGTTAATGGTGCTCAGCTGTAGCAATGAGACAAGGAACATGATGTTTCCTGTTTAGTCGAAGTTAAAAACGAAACATCAAAGTTAATTCCAACTGGTCCTTTGAGGGCCACCATAACGCTCATGCGGTCCTTATAAGTAAACAAGACAAGAGCACGCAGTCTGTCTGCAACTGAACGGTGAACATATTTGGTTGGATGTTTTAAAGGACTTGTTCACAATCTTTGTCTTAAACATGCCCCAGTTCACCTGTGTCACTTATAACATGTTCAAACAAAAGCTGTATATTACTATMTTTTGTAGTATAAGTTGTGGGAAGGCAAACCAATTAGGAAGACTAAACAAATCAACTATCAGTTCCTAATGCTTTCAACAGTAAACAAACAG
This sequence comes from Austrofundulus limnaeus, assembly GCF_001266775.1. Classification (NCBI taxonomy): domain Eukaryota; kingdom Metazoa; phylum Chordata; class Actinopteri; order Cyprinodontiformes; family Rivulidae; genus Austrofundulus; species Austrofundulus limnaeus. The sequence goes on along the minus strand of NW_013952434.1, from coordinate 429,642 downwards.
GTTTTTAAGTTCAACTCCAAAGATTAATTAAATCCAGATCAATAAAATCTGCAATTCCTGATTTATCTGATTACTTCACTGTCCACTTTGAAATTCTCAGCCCAGTAATTGTAAACAACCAGTTAATCCGATTTGTCCAGCGCTGCCCACCGTGACCAAAACCCCTCACTTTCTCCTTTTTAGCTTTTATCCCTGATCCTTTGTGAGGTATCTGTTGATGAGCTTTTGTCTGTTGTTATTTCTGCAAACAAACAAACAAAAATAACAAAAAACAACTAACAGGAAAGAAGGCAGAAAAAGGCTATGAGATTTCTGCCAGACTCCCTCTGCAGCTCGAGTCTTATTTACTTCAGAACAGGCTGTAAAAGAGAAGGTATGGTGTGACACAGTGAAAAAGGGAACCATCAGGATGGGCAACGGCGGCCTGTCTAAGCTCTGTGGCGTGCCGGTCCAGGCGCCTCTTCATCACTGTCTATCACATCTATTCCTGACACCTCAATGTCAGGGTGAACAGAAAGTGACGAGGGGGCGCCGACGGCAGGAGAGGGGATTCTGGGAGGAAGGCTGAGGCCTGAGTGTGTGTCAGGAGTTACTAAAGGGCATCGTGCTGAAAAGTAGAGAAAAGAATCGGACATGTGTGTGGGAGAAGGTGCAAAACCCTGTCTTGACTTAAGGCAGTAATTGATTTTGCGTGTGTGTGTGTCTGCGTAGCTGCTCACGCTCTCCCACGCGTCGAGACAACACTGACCTGCTCCACCCAGACTCCAGATTCTTCCTCAGGAGCCCAGATGATCATGGTTTTATCCATGGAAGCAGAGAGCAGACAGAGAGGCTGWTGCAGCTCGTCGCCTGCAGGGGGAGACAAAGAGTTGCTCAGGAATAAATCCAGAACAATTATCCATCTGTAATACTGTTTAACAGAGGAGCTGCTGGTTTTCTGATTTTCTAGTTTAAGACAGGCCTCCAGTGGCTTATGAGTGTAATCAATGCTTTTTCAGGTATTTTCAGATGAAAGGAAATGGATGTGAAGAGATTATTTGCAGGAAACAACATTTTTTATTGTAATTATTATCAAATATATTTTTTTTTTTTTGTGTTTCAAAACCTGTGCAATAGAGTCAATGTGTTTCAACTGAATGAGGAAAATCAACTGATGATTCTGAAAGAAAATGTATCATTAAGTTTGTTATGGATATGTTGCACATATTTAAAAAGACCTACAAGGCAGGATGTCAGCCCATCCTAAAATAGGCAAATTAAGGGCCCCGTCTTCTGAGTGGATTTTAAATTCTGCGTACCTTTGTAGACAGGAGSCTGCCAGTGGACCCCATAAACCCAGTTCTCATGGCCTGCCAAGACAGTCTCAAGGGACACAGCAAACGCAGAGACCATTTCTGCAACAAAGACACCAACAGCAAAAGATCAAGCTAAAAGAAAAAATCTAGTCAGACTTAACGGGTACAGAATGTATAGATATAAATGATCAAAAAGAGCTTTTTCTTCATGTACAATGACAGGAACGTCCTTCTCCCTTTCCCCTTCAAAAATCATATCCCTTCATTTGCTTAATTAACACCTTTTTTTGTAATCAAGCCTGGCTGGCCCGCTCACCTCTGTCCTTCACTTCAAAAACGTCCTCTTTCATTTTGATGACGGTGTGATCATCTTCGGCGCGGGTGTCTGAGCCAGATTTGGCACACAGCCTCCACACTCTGATGAGCGAGTCCTGTGAACAGCTGGCTAATAGCAGCTCGGCCCCTGGAAAAAGGCGGAGAGAAATCCCAAAAACCTTCGCTCAAAGACACTGGGTGTGCATGCCCTTAAAACTGATTTATTGGAAGATATTTATAGGTATAAATCTTTTGATTGAACACTTTCTTGTGTCACTTTCATCACACCTGATTAGGGTTAGCGTTAGCTGCTCTATGCTGCCTTCCACTTTTGACTCATTTGCACGCCTGATATGTTATCACATGGCACTTATTGCAGTAATTGCAAAGTAGTAAACATTATTTGTTAACTGTATTTCATGAAAAACTGCAGTTTTAAAGCAATAACAAGTCTTCTACATGCGTCTTAGTCCCTGAAGAGACATTAGAAGAGGTTAGAACATAACATGTCCTCGTCATCTTTGAAATCGAACGTCATTAAATATAATAACACAACTGCATCAGCAAGATGCAGAATATGAGTGTATTTTTATATTGCCAGTCACATAACGTAAAAAAAAGAAAATCCTAAAAATCAAATTTAAAAGATGATTAGGTTGAAATTATTGCAAACATATATCATTTATAGTATTTACTGGAAATAAAATTGAACGCTATCTGATGTGTTTTGTTTTTTGTAAATTTGGAGATATTTAAGTTTGAGTTTGTTTGTTGGTTGAAGATGTTTTTTGAAAATAAGGGACTGATATAACTTTTTATTCACAGTATGACCTACTTTTTTTTTTGCTGTATATAGATTTTGTTTTTATGAATGAAATGAATTTAATTGTTAAAAATAACATTATTCTATGTCGACTAGGCGTTAACTTGAGTTCTGATAAAAATGTACAACAGGCTCACTTCTAGCTCCTCCTCTATTCTAGTTTATTTCTCCTTGAGGTGCATTTTGAGATCCAAGACATCCTCTTAAATATTTTGCAGAAATCAATTTTAAAGTCACAGCCTGAAGGACAAAGAAGTGGAGGAGGCTGAAAACAGACAAATAAGATTATCTTTAAGTATATTAGAATCCATCCTAAATTAGAGGTGATCATGACTTTACTGGTTAAGTTGGACAAAGTAGAGGTATTTTTTTATTGTTAATTTAACCTTTAGAGTCAGCATTAGCATGTTTGTAGAGGTTTAACCCTTTCCTCAACAGTGATCTAGTAGAATTAGACCCACAGATTTGAAAGATGGCTTCAGAATGTGATGTAGGAGCCAGCAGGAGTGAAGGACAAACAGACAGACAGGTGGGAAGTAGAGCAGATGCTGCTTTTCCTGCGTGTCCCAGTCTTTTTAAATTATTTCTGCCAGTTTGTTTGTTTGTTTTTTTTTAGTGGCGACCGGACAGGTTTTAGCTCTGCCAAAACAAAAAAAAAAAATCCTCTGCTGTTAAAGAGCAAGAAGCCAGTCTAAATTAGATCACATCAATCACGCTGCGGTGACACTTGGAGATAATGACGACAATCATTTGTTTTGGTTCTTGTCTGAAATTCTGCCACAACTACTTGCACTGCTGACAGTCAAACTGATGCTTCTGCATAAATGATTCAAAAACTGCCACAAAAATGTCACACAATAAAAACTTGGGATATGCTGAATTATTCATGACTTTATACAAATAATGGTTTTAATATTAGAGACAAATAAGTCTATAATTCTGGTCAATTACACTGAGGCAAAATAAAAAATAAGTATGTTGGAAGCGATAAAAATGCGGTTAGTGCAGAATTTTTTGATGAAACCATCCATCCATTATGTTTACTAGCTTCTTCCTTTCAGGGCCATGCTTTCATGCTCATATCAAGTCTGCACTGTGAGAGAAGCAGGGTGCACACTGGACAGTGTCCATCAGAGGGACACATAGAGACAAACAGCACCTGCAGTGCAAAGCAGGAGGAAATGAGGATGCGAGAACTTATTTCTAGTGGTAGAGTGGGTTGAAAGATGGTTGTTTGATGTTTTTATTGTCCTTCAGGCTCTGACGTGTTAAATAAATTTGAAAGTTTTTGAAGAAATTTGTAAAACTTTAAAAAAATATGCGAGATTGCTCTGTACGTCCGTATACCTGCAAAATGAAAACAACTTGACAAGTATGTTCTCTCACTCACACTTAGGGACAGTTTAGAGTTACAAATCAACCTAACGGTCATGTTTTTGGTCTGTGGGAGAAAACCCACACATGCACGGAGAGAACATGCAAACTCTACCCAGAAAGGTCCCCAGCCAGGATTCAACCTTCAAAGAGACAACATATCTACCAACTGACCTAACTAAATAAGCTTTAAAGTTACTTGCAAGTATGACTCAGCCCCCTGTGAGCAAAAGGTGTGAATCAGGGTCCCAACGATAACCAACACAAAGAGGGGAAAAAAACAAAAACAAGGGGACTTTGAGCCCCGCCTGCATTCACTACATACACATGACAAGACACCTAAGAACGTAATGTTATGCATATAACTACTGTTCCCTGAAGGAAAGGAACGAGGTACAACACATGGTGGCCCCGCTGCACAGCTGGGCTCGGTGAAGAGGGGTAGAACTGAGGAGTGACGGTGATGCGACAATATTTATATGTGCAGGCGGAGCCTGACATCTGTCGTCATCACGTCACCTGCCTAAAGGCGTGATTAGAGGTGGCTTCAGCCAGGACACGCAGGGGCGTGGTTCCCATACATGATGTTGTACCTTGTTCCTTTCCTTCAGGGAACAGTAGTTATATGCATAACATTACGTTCAGTGCATTACTTATTGTTTTCTTTGAAACAAACGTACCTGCTAATTCCAGGTCTTTCTGAAGC
>NW_013952434.1:414903-419588 GCF_001266775.1 Austrofundulus limnaeus | reverse complement strand
AACTTAACCCGTCTCTCCAGAGTTGAGCGTCGAAGCAGGCGGCAAAACGCACACGCTTCGGGCTCGCGTGGACGATCCCCAGACAGACCGGGCAAGCCTCGTGCTGGTCCTTTTCGTGGAGCGAGAAGCCGCACCCCTGGGGACAGGGGCGAACTGAAGACTTCTGCTTCCTGAGTGATTTCGTGCTCATCCCGAACCACAAAATTACTCCGTCGAATAAAAGAAAAAAGGCGTCTCGAATTTAGCGCTCCGCGGGCAGGCACAGTTACCGGCAGGCAGCTGCGACTAACACCAACTAAAGCTGTTAAGCTAAATTCCAGATCCTTCGAAACAAACAAAGCTAATTAGCAGCAGCTAATTAGCTAAGTTGAGAGGTGTTCTAGCGAGGTGAAGAGCAGTAGAACTGAGGAGTGACGGTGATGCGACAATATTTATATGTGCAGGCGGAGCCTGACATCTGTCGTCATCACGTCACCTGCCTAAAGGCGTGATTAGAGGTGGCTTCAGCCAGGACACGCAGGGGCGTGGTTCCCATACATGATGTTGTACCGAGTGAATTGACTGAAAGGGAACCACAGCATTCAAACCAATTAGTCAGGTGATTGGGCACACCCTCTATGAACAATAGAGCTAATCAAGCATACTGTTAGGTGATGGCCCTCTTTTGCATGTGACTAACCTGTTTGTCCACCATGTGGAGGCAGTGCATTTAAGGCTGAGTTCACCTGAAACTCTTCAGACTGAAGAAGTGTCTTGAATGAGAGATGTAACGTTTCACTAAAGAAGAACCCATCCAGAGGAACTACTTATTTTTTCTTTTTGATAAATAAACTTTACTCATTCTTTATGCCAGTTTATATTTCAACAGAGTAGAAAATGTATACTGATGAAGAAATCAGGTGACAGAAATGGGGGGGAAAAAAGCTTTTAGTCATAACTAAAGTACTTTAAAGAAGGTGATAGGATCCACACAGTCCACATTGGATCCATGGTTTAACAATTACTGTATATAGTAAAATATAAAAATAGATATTTTTCAGTTGACATGTAAAGCTGAAGCAACATTAGTGATTTATTGTTCCAAACAAAGCCCTTTCTTTGTTTTTGCTTTTAAAAAGGCCAAAGAGCTTTTGTTGAGTCAGTCTCGTGAAATTAACTGAATGATGTCATTAAACATCTAATATAACCTCTTCCAGCTTTGCAGAGTTTTATTTGCAATACAAAAAAATAGAAAAAAAAAACATTTAAACGTCATTTCAGACTGTAGAAGACAAAAAAAAAACACTATTGGAAATAATGAAATGATTTCCAAAATGTTTTTGTTTTCTCTTTAAGCGTTTGTTCTTTTCTCACACTTTTTTACAGATAAATATTTCTCTCCTTTATTATCTGTAAAGATTATCCACAAATACTTTACTGACACTGTTAGATTAAAATGGTGTGCAAGTTACTGTGAATACCCCCAAAAAAGTATCATTTTAGTAATACTTTGAACTTCCAGTACTCTGCAAAAGTCTTAAGTCGTCTCTCAGTTTTTTTCATTTTATTTTGTTTCCAAGGAGCCAGGCTTTCCTGGTCTTCATCAGTGATGCAACTCTCTTATTCATTGTCACTTAATGTTATGTAAATAAACTTATTTTCTTTTTTTTTACTCTAATAATGAATAATATAGTTTTTATTATTATCATCAAGCAAAACATTTGCATTTTTGTATTATACTACAAAATTTCCATCAACTAAATCTATATTTTAAATTGTTATAAATGTTTAAATCTGCACATTGCACTTGATAATAGGATAAAAATATGAGTTTTATACATATTTAATTCTTATTTTGTTTCATTCATAAAAAAAACATCAAAAAATTCATTTAAAAAAGGAAATAAAAGGATGCAGACGGTGTTTTATACTGGTTTGTCACATATAACTCTAAAAATATAAACTCTATAACTCTTTTAAAAGGGAAACTACAGAAAGTGATTAAAAAAAAGACTTTCCAGAGAACTCTCCAATGAGCAGCTCTAAAGAAGTAGACCACAACTCACCTGCAGATGTCCACTCCACTCCTCGAACCCAGTCTTCATGTCCCTGCAGCGACATGACTTTCTGGAGCTGCGATGGATTTCAGGAGGTCAGTGCTCGTRAACTCAGGCTCATTCTAATTCAGAGCATCAAACAGAATACGTAAATAAGCTGCTTCCTGGTGAGTAATGATCGCAGTTTACCTGTCCGTTCGCCAGCACATACAGATGCACCCGAGAGTCGTCACCGCCGCAGGCAAGTATAGGAACTGTGGAAACACACAGACACACACACAGAGACAAACGCACACAGTAAGGTTGCATTTCAGCATCGGAATTTTAAGACCGGGGAAGGATGATGCACAGCAACAAGTAAACAACAGGCATGTAAAACAGGCAATGCAACATGAGAGGCTTCCAGAGCTTAAGGCGTTCTGAAAATGACATTCAGTTACAGGAGAGGAAAAATGTGTGTTTGTGTGTCTTAAAGTATGTTTTCTTTATGCAGGAGCAGTATATGCTTACCTCTGGTGCCTGGCAACAATGCTAGAGACACATCCATCATAAAACCACTGCCGACTGATACATTATGGAGGCACTCAGCTGAGGACATAAAAACAAAAACAAACACACATATATAAACTTTCAGACCCACTATAATACTGCTACAAAACTACTACTAATAATGTGTATATTAGGCTAAATATTTATGAGACTTTAATTACTTTGGATTTTTATTATTCTCTTTGTCCCAAAGTAGGCCCTGTTTGACAYGAGGAGGTAAAACAGTATAAAACATACATCCACTTAATGACACCTCATATCATTGGAGGGAAATATAACTCAAGGTTAGAACCAGTTTGCAGAGACACACTCAGTGACTGTCAAATAGCATAGGTATTTTTTTATTTATTTTTGCGTTGACAGGTGGACACAGAAACTTTCAGCATAAGGACCCCCGTCACGCGAGACAGCTTGAAAAATAAAGAAAAATAGATACGGATGACTTCGAGGAACGCTGCTGACACCAAACTGTCAAAAATAAATGTGGTATTTTTAAATCAACCGTAACATTATTTGCTTATTTCACATGTAGGTCAAATAAGGTTTGGATTAAGGAACTGCACAGTGCAGTTGCTACATTATTGTTGAACATTAAATAACAATAAATAAATGATTAAGTCCCACTTTCCTCACTGATCACGTCCTCCAGTCGTCACAATACAACATTGTTTAGTATTTTGGCTACTATCAGCTGAGGACAGAGGGGTGCGTCTGATTCATCTCTGTGTTTTATGGCCATCCTTTGAATTAATAACATTATGTACATAAAGACAATAAAGATTCAATATTTTGGCGCTACTTGGAATAAATCAAACCTTGCACAAAATAATGACATTATTTTAAAATATTCCAAAAACCCAAAGGAATTATAGACTTAAGTAATAATCAAAACTCAACAAAACAAATCCTAAAATATTTTCAATAATCATCAATTACAAGCATATATTTACAGTCAGATTATCTGCTTTCAAACATATTTCCAGCTTTCTTTCATTTCTGCAGTTAATTTAGCAGCATTACACTGAGCTGGATTTGAATCTGACTTCAAATAGAAGCAGCAAGTTTCCTCTTTTTTTCTATTTAATACAGGAATAAAAAAAACACTTTCAAGCGAAGGCATTAAACTGTATTTTTTCAGGTGATGGAGAATTATTAACATAAAAGGAAGATGCTAAATAAAAATAAAAATGTTTAAGTCTATGAAAAAAGCACTTCACCTTCTAATTTGAGCAGAAATGTGTTTTTGCAGGAGAGCATTTGTTGTGACTTTGAGCTCTGCTTCACGGGCATCCTGAACAAGTTTGAAATTTCATAAAAGGTACAGTGAACATGAAGTTTGTTTAAATTATTAAAAATATATATATCATGTTTGTCAAACCAAAGGTGTCAGACCACAGATTGTGTCCCAGTTTGTTGCACACGGGGTTGTGTAACTGCAGCTTGCTCATGCTGAACTTGTCCATCACTTAAAGTGCTCACAATGGGGGAGTGCAGAACTATGGAAGAAGGTGCTCTGTTCCCATAAATAACTTTGAAGGGTAGGCACTGTGACACTTTTGGTGATGTTCTGCTGGAAAACTGAGTTCTGATATATGGCAGGATCATAATTTACCAAAGAGTCCAAGTACTGTATTAGAGCTGACTAGTGATAGGATGAACAACACTGGTGCGTYAGCACTGTGCCGAGCACACAAGAGTGAAACCACATATTAGTGCGTGTATCACAGGGGTCCCCAAACATTTTCCTATAAGGGCCACATAACTTTTCCCTTCTCTGGTGGGGGGCCGGAGTCAGTTTGTAGCAGAAAAAGTATCACTATTGCAGGAGTGCCTAAATGTACAAATTTATTGTTGTCCAGAAAGCACAATCAAATAACCCTCTCTGGGTTCTTCACAGTATGTATTCTGCTGAGCTAACAGTCCATCTTTTAGCTTTGAGAGTTTGTTTGCTCACATTTGGCCTTGCAAGCTACCATACTTGTTTTTGTGACGGGATTCATTGTGTTGCCACAGATTGTTGCATTAGCTGGGTTTTGAACCCTGATCTCCCACAAGAAAGTCCATGACATAGACCATTAGACCAATAGAGCTGTGGCAGAA
>NW_013952434.1:407002-414597 GCF_001266775.1 Austrofundulus limnaeus | reverse complement strand
CCTAAATGCTCTCTGGTATTGTTCTGGGGGGCGGACCAAATGGGGAGGCGGGCCAGATCCGGCCTGCGGGCCATAGTTTGGGGACCACTGGTGTGTCGCTTTAAGAAAAAATTCATGTGACCAATACAGAAAGTGTGTCATTTGGATGTGCTGCGCCAAAGTGTGTTTATAAGGAAACAAACTGTATCCATATGCTGCAGATTTGTTGGATGGAGTTTTGCTGTTGCTGCTGGATTTTTGCCCTCACCTTGTTCCACTGACTTCATAGATCATCCCAAAACATTTTCCCCAGTCTGCAATAATTTTGACCTTGTGACGCCAAATTATAATAATAATAATAGTAACAATAATAAATAAATGAAGATTTATTTCTAAAATATGTGTTACAATCTTTGGAAACCTCTTGATATAAAGGTTGAGGAGAAGAAGATACAACCAATTCCATAATTGAACTCCAATGTTACCTGGCTGAAAGCAACACATCCAGAACAAGAGACCTGTCACAACAGTGGAAAAATACCCAGAAAAATATCCAGAAAAAACATTCACACCTTTATCAACTCGCACTTAAAATTTTATGCTCACCATCTTCATCTGTAACCTGTGAAAGAGTTTTTTCTAAGACAGGAGAACTGGTTTCTAAGAGAAATCGCCTTGGAGCAAAGACATTTAAAAAATGTTTGTTCCTCAAAAAAAATGCATAAACTAATCAACTTTTAGTATTTTTTTAGTATATTATTAGTATTTTATTTCATGGTTTAACACTTAACAAAATTACATACTAGTAATTTTAACTGAAATTTATTCTAGACAAATCTGTATTCTACAACTCAGTTCAGACAGTTTACACAAACAAGGTTTTAAGTAAGTTTTAAACTCTTCTCATGAACAACTTAACTCAAACAAACTGAGCAAATGAAATGATACAATGATGACATCATGTTTTAAGTAAAGAACTGGTGATTCAATATTTCACATGCGGTGGGTTTGCAGCATGTTAGCTTTTCCATCTTATCTTCATTTTGTTAACCTGCAGTGTTTTTTAACTACTGCAGGGGTCACTATTGAGTGATCAACACAGTGTCAATACAGAGCTGACAGTTTGTGTAGTGTGTCAATACACTCCTTGAGGTATCATCATCCCATCACTACAGCTGACCAAGAACAACTTGTTTAAACTGTATTTTCTGATGGCAGAGCAAAAGAGTTTAAACGTTATGTTAAGAACATAAAAACTTCAAACTGCTGATTTTTCCTCCAGTTGTTCAGACTGGATTTGTTCGACGAGCAGGACAAACAAGTCCAGGGACGAAGGGCCCACCTTTACAAGTTCAAGGACTTTGTGCCAAACCAAAAACACTGGCAGAGATGCAGGATGAGCGAAATTATTCATTATTACAAAAGGTGGTCATAAAGTTGTGGCTGATCAGTGTGTTTTTAAACAAATGGATTCAGTATGACAGAGATTGTGCTCTAATCTGCAGATGAGCAAAGCGTCTGTGGAAACTGAGTTCATCAACCGTGAAATAAGAAAAGCTCTTGGTTTTGTGTTGAAAAAAAAAAGAAAAGTAACTTACATCTGTTGCCATAGTAACAGTTTTTTTTATATCCTAACTAGCAAGCTGGTGTTTTTTTCCTTCAACAAACTGATTTTCTCTGTGATTCTGTCCCTCCTGCTGAGCTTGAAACAGCTCCCTGACATGTCATCACATGTCTTCATTCAGACAGCTGATATCAAAGCACAGCTGAGGACAGATTTATATTTTTAAGACAATAGATYTCAGCAGACTGCTCCTCTTAATCTGTTCCCAAACAATAACAGAGAAGATCACAAGCATCAGTTATCATTTTAACATAATAATGTACATTTGTTGCTAAAATGGACCATTAAATGTATTATTTTAGTTAATTAACTATTTTAATATTACATTAACAATTTAAATAATAACATTTTATGTTGAATAACTTAATTAGTTATACTGTTAAGCAGAAACTGCATGTTACAAACATTTCTAGTTTTGAGCTTTAAGCCTCTAAAAGCCAAAAAGGTTACAAGAAAACTTACAAAATTTCTCTAAAATCCTGCCTTTATTCTATTGAGTATCATTGCAGGGTTTCTTTATGCTAAAAGATCATTGTGGGAAAGTTTTTATTTGTGTTTAAACAACTATTGCCAAAAGAAGACAAACAATTTTTTTATTATTGTATGACTTATATATGAATATCACAAATTAAAACCTTTCTCAATTTGTGACATTTCAAGTATAATAACAGCCAGAAACATCTAAAATATATTTTTGATTCCTCACCTTCTTTGTCGTCACTGCAGAGCCACAGTCTGACTGTGGAGTCAGAAGCACAGGAGGCTACCAGGATCCTTGAGTCCTCTGTGTAGATGGTATCCACCGCACAGACAGGACTGCTGTGGCCCTTACACTCCGCCGATCTGACAAACTGGAAACAATGCAGCACATTTATAGACCACTGGATAAAAACAYATACATCCGCAATACTCTATACAAAGAAAATTTGTCAAGTAWGTATCGGTAACTCTTCATGACTAAACATTTGCATGAGAAGCCMTCTGTGAAAAAAATGTGGGTAAGTTTAGTCAGAAGYAAGGCAACGCTGGTTACCTTCCCATGTTGAGCTTCCCAGAGGATGAGTCGATTGTCTGAGCCTCCTGAGACAAGATGACTCTCTGATGCTGCGGCAACAAAAACACAGATATTATAGTGACTGACCTACTTGATACATCATTTAAATTTATGGTGTAAACTCTACTCTATAATAAAATAAAATTCTTGCAATTATGACAGCAGGATCTGAAGGTGAATAATATTGAGGGTTCATTGAGGAAGAAGCTCACTAGAAAACAAAGAGCTACATTTCTAATTCTATAGACATCAAACAGCTTGTAATAGCTAGTACACACAAACAGGAAGAACAAGTTTAGTTGAWTTGCAATGACTATCACAGGAAAATACTTTTTTTTTTGTTAAAAATGACAACATGACAGTRCAACTTTATGTTTGTAAATTTACATATGAACAAAACTACTAGCAAAAGATCCCTTACGCCTGTTTGCTTAAACTTCAGTCGCAAGCAGCCAGCTGTGAGAGCTTACTTACTGCAGCTGACTCACCATTGTGATTGTCCGTTTTGTGGACCCACTGGACTGCATTCACTCTCCCCGTGTGTCCATTTAGCAAATCGACGACCCTTCTCTCCTGCATTAACACCGAATACAGTTCAATCAAAACTAGCGTTTTAAAAACCACACTGAATGCACTCAAATCAGGTTAGCTCCAACTAGCATCGAGCTACCAGCGGACATATGACACGTCTCCTCACCTGTGGGTCGTACAGAGCCACTGAATTACATGTTCCGAAGGCGATAAGCCCACCACGACCCCAAGAAACAACATTTGGTGTCCTGTTTGGGCAACAAGCTACATGGCATGTTTCAATTATGGACGCCGCCATTTTTRCAAAAGTTGTGAAGTGTCAGTAAAAGCGTCCGTGGAAAAACAGCACATACAGGCTAATAGTTCCGCAGCCAAAAATGAAATATGCAAATAAGAATTTTGAATACAAAAAAATAATAAACATAAATATAAATACGCGTAAGGTTAAACATTTTTTAATTATATATTTAAATAATTATAGCATGTTCGTTTTTTACCCCAAGTTGCAATGTTCAAGATTGTCCAGAAGATGGCGCAAAGGACTCAGAGAATCGAAAACTAGATAATAAAATCCTATTTTTAGTATTACATGAGCCATAAACTTTGGTTTCACAGTACTTGACCAAGAAAATAAAATGAAGAGTAAAGTGCTTCAAAAAAGTGGCCATTTAAGAATAGACTGAAACATCTAATTTAGTGTTGTGTTTGGTGAAATGTCAGCAGAATGGGTGCTTTAACGTTTTAAGTTTTCTGCATAAACTAAAGATTTGTCTCTACATTAATTTGGGCATTTTACAGAAACATAAGCTCACATTTACCTAAACTTCAGACGTAAAACCTGCTATAGAACTTTGTGCCTGCAGCTTGTCATCAAACAAATCTTAAATGTAAATCAACCATTTCTTAGCCTCATAAAGTATTAAATTAGATGAAATACAGGGTTCCATTGGGATTAATGACAAATGACATTTTGCATTATGTTGAAATTACTCCATCCTCAATCAAGTTCTGACGCACACTCCCATGTCAGACTGTAATTCTCTCGCCAGGATTTGATCGAGGGTGACATGGTCACAGCTGATCTTGCTGCCAGCCTAACAGACTTGCAGGCTTGCTTGTTAAAAATAGACAAAATAATTATGAGAAATGGAGATTTAAAAAAAGAAAACAATAAGAAGAGACGTCAGGCCTTTTGACTTATAAAAATTGATGTGATGCAGGAAATCTCTAAACTCACTGACAAGAGACAAAGACGCATTTTGTGGATTTTTAAGTGTCATAAAAAAGAGAAGTGCAGAAAAACAGGAGTTCAGAGCCAAATAATATGAGAAGGAGGAGTGGAGAGAATACAGGTGGCAGAGACTTTTTTTGGCTTGCTTTCGCCCATGTGTATACATCCGTGACAAAGACAAAACAGACACGCTGTCACCAAGTCTTGAGCAGAAAATAGGCTCTGTTTGCCTCGCCGCTGTCCCTCGTTCTAAACAAGATTTAGACAGATTTGGCAGGATGACACAACCTCTCCGCGGTGGCTCCCCATGCATCCATGATGTGACCCTTATCTCATGAGTGGCAGCAAAGAAATAGCTGGGATGCAACCAAACAGCTGTGTGAGGTGTCTATTATTTCTGCACCACCTTGACTATGCATTCATCACCCTCCATGAGGAGGAATCTCTGCAGCTGCTTATGCAACACAGGATTCATTRATCAAACATAACAAGTCAAAGCAGATGAGGTTTGGTTAGAAAAAAAAGTCCAATTTTGGGCGGTTTTGAAAACATTACCAAGGTATAATGTCTCTTTATCGCCTGCTGACAAAAGTAAGTGTTTGATCTCTGTTGTGTTACCAAAATATCTGACAAACCACTGGAAATGTTTTATGAAACTCTCAGAATTTTAAATTGGATGTACATCTATGATCTTCAGAAGACTGCCCCGTTCAAGATGGACGCCGCTAACCAATTTTATCTTAGGCAGGGCTATTCAACTAAATTGCTCTTTATCTTTTAAATTTGTTTATTTTGTTGCATTAAATTATCAATTTTAAAAACTTAATTGATTTACAATCTATTTTTATAATAAGTAAAAATCAAATAAAAAATATTTCATTGGCAGGCCGGATGGATATCACCCATGGCCCATGTGGCCCCTGGACCGCCATTTGAATAAACCTGTAGTGTCTTTTTAAAATGTATTTTTTAAAAACTGAATATTAACTTTAAAGAGTCATTCAAATTAACTTCATGCTTCAAAACTATGATGAATTTATTTACTTTAAATGTTTATAGTGCTTTACTATTTTCTGCATTCAGTGCGGTTTACTGTTTAAATCTTTAACATCACAAAAAAAATACTTTCTTTGCTGCATCAGGTGACTGTTTAGTTCATATTTATTAAAAGTAATGATTGAACTAATGTCCGTTATGAAGATGCATGCATTTAAACAGAACTCGAGCATTTTTTCTTTTGTCATCTTCACACGTCAGCTGTTCGCTCACGCTGAGGCAGCTGTCAGAAAAATGAAAACTGGACGATAATGAGTTTATCTGAGATGTCCACAATTATATAAGAGGAGACATGCAGACGCAGAAAAAGGCTGAGGTTTCTGAGCAGAGTGTCTGCGCTGCACCGCCGCCTCCTCTGTTCACGTGTAATTAAATTAGATTTGTTCCTGTAGGTGCCTCCTTGACGAGAGGACAGCTTAAACAGAACAGGCAGATGACCCACTCCTTAGCACAACAGCTTTTTTCTCTCAACTTGAACGTGTGTATTTGTTTGTTTTTACCTGATTTCTAATTTTTCTCATGTGGTTTATTTATAAAGAAAGTATGGTGATGTGTGTAGGCCGAATCCTGTGTTGATGATTTATGAGTCATTTGGATAAAATGTATTTATTTACTTTTATTTAAACGCAGTCTCATTGAGACGAGTACAACATCAAGAGTGACCTGTGACACAAACATCAGTTACACAAAAATCATAAAACATCACATCTAAAAGTGAGCAAACTGGGAAAAAAAACACCATAAAAACAAGAACAGGCTTGAAATTCTGTTTTTTACCCCCATTTTCTTTAAAATGTGCTCTCTTTTTTTGTTTCAACATGACAGACCGGAGCAATATCCTCATTAGTGAGAACTGGGGCCTGATTTGTCGATATCATCCGCTCCATCCTCCCATCATTAATGAACAAAACTCTCAGATACTAGAACTCCTCAGCTTGAGGCAAAGCCTCACTGAGATCATTTGAGTCATGAGGTTAAAAAATACATTGAAATAAAGCTAAAAAAAATAATTATTTTAAAACTTTTTAAAGAATCAGTCAGTAAACTGGTGAAAACACTGCATGAAGTCAGCCAGGACACCTGACCTGAGAATGAACTCCTCTCTTTCTTCTTTCGGCTCATTGTATTGTGCTAAAGAGGTGAGTTCAGCTGCTGGTCTCAAGATAGAAACAACACACTCCCACTTTTATTATGAGTGGTATTTCTTCCACGAAACAGGTTCCAATTTAAGGCTTCCCAAACAATCCAACTGCCTAAAAAAGATTGTAAAAAGCAGTCTGAATCATGCAAAACATGYGCATCATTTTGTACAGTTTTCCTCTGCTGTAAATTGTCCGCATGCCTTTTTAGCCAAAACAACAATCTGCTTTATTTCAACAGGGAAGTCTGACTGATTGCACTCATTTAAGATTTTCCAGTATGAAAAATGGCCGTCTCTTTAGGCTCAGCGGATCCCGTCCCTGGAGCGGTGCGAGCAGAAGGAAGGATCCAGAGACTCAGCACTTTTACAGCAGCGAAAGAGAGCAGCTGTTAGCTACACAGACGCATAAGCATCTCTTATTTAATGAGTAATACCCTTGGACCGTGTGGATGGGAATACTCAAACACACTCGCGGCTTCTGGAGAGTCGGAGGCAAATAATCAGAATGCAACGTGCTTAGAAAAGATTACAGGCAGAGGAGCAAATATTGAATCTTGCAGAACAAATGAGACCCTCTTTAGAAAGACAAGCCTGTACGACTGTGTGTGTTTGAGGCTGTGGAAGCTATTTGTCAGGCTGTTAACTGAACTATTTTCTGCAGCCGAGTCACAGGATGATTATACTTCTTATCTTGTTTTCCTCCTTATCGGGCTTATCTGCTCTGACTAGAACAAGCCACGCTAGCACAAGCTAATCCAAGGCAGTTCAAGTAGCTCCAGTTGGGTCTGTTATCGGGCGAGAACATGGCGATAACAGAAAACACACCCAGATTCATCTCAATGGTAGTAGTGGAGCCATTCATCAAAGTGGGGCCTTGTCCACTTAACTGCTTGCATGTCTTTAAAATGATTCACTACAACTGTGTGTGTGTGTGTGTGTGTGTGTGTGTGTGTGTGTGTGTGTGTGTGTGTGTGTGTGT
>NW_013952434.1:347299-405486 GCF_001266775.1 Austrofundulus limnaeus | reverse complement strand
ATCATAAAATCGAATGTTTTTAAATCATTTAAAATTTATAATATATTTAATTGTTATTTAGGAGAACTAATAAGAAGTTTGATTCCATTTGTTCTGTTCTTATTGTTTGTTGAAAAGTTGTTTTTTCAGTGGGAATATAATACAGTATTAAACATGTTAGTTAAAAATATTATGCTAAACAAATGTAATAATTATTGAATGGTGAATTTAAAAAATCACAAAGTAGATATTTCTTTTCAAATTGTGTAGCATTGTTTGTGGGTTTGCAGGGGTTTTTGGAGGGCCATGGCATGGAAAAGTCTGGGATCCTCTGGTCTAGTCAACTCTAAAGTGATGTCTTATAGTTATGATTAATTAGTTCCTTATGAGCTGTAATATCTGAGTAGAGAGAAAGAGGCAAAGTCTTTGTTCAGGCTGGGTTAGAGGCTAAAAATGTTCTTATTTATGGTAAAACAAAAAAAGCTCCATAGAASTGGGCTAATTTGTAACTAAAAACATTACACTCAGTACTCAACATATGGTAAATGAGCTCCAGATTTTCAGGCATACAAAAGGCTACAGTTGGGAGTAATGCAGAGTTTGCTCTTGTCCAAAGAATTGCTAACATATGGGAGGTTTTGGGACTGAACTGCAAACTTTATTGTAAGTTGGCAACCTATTTTATTACATCAGGCATTGCCAACTTTTATTTCCTAAATGTGGCCACAGTCTTTTTAATGTATTTTTCTAAGTGTATTTTGTTTAGGATTGTTGAGAATTTCTTTGGAAATGTGAAGTGCATTTTAAATGTAAAGATGCCTATTATTCATATTATTAACTTTGGTGCATGCAAAGGTGTATGAGCTTTTGTTGATTTTCAACAAATGTCTTAAAAAGAAAGTTTTTTTCTGGTGATCTGGTGTCAATATGGCACTGCTATGCTTCGACAATAAGATGTGGGCCACATCTGGCAATGATGACTGCTTTTGAGATGGCATGCCTCAACTGGCCCAGTTATGGTTTGGTTTGTGTGGTGCTGGACCATGCACGAACCATAGCAAACCACATCTGGGCCACCAAAGGGCCATCATTCTTTCCGGTGGGCCGAGTATTATATTGTTTTCCACATTGTGTGGGCCAAGGACTGGGCCAGACAAAATTTTCAAAATTTTGTATGTGGGTTTGTTATGGTTCCTGTTCTGGGTTATCGAGCAAGCGTCATTGCCTCTGTGATGAGTGCATTCTCCCATCAGAGCTTCACTGGACAAAGTTTATTAACCTGTGGATGTACCACTATAAGTGAACAACTTTTGGAACCAACCCAGTTTAAGAAGGCCACCACAGCTAACTTCACTTTAAAAAGCACAAAAATGTGACACAGTATAGTTACGTAAAAGACCATTTTGTATTTACAAATGCATATGTGCAAAGTGGCTGGGTCATATGAAGGTGCTATGGAAATACCATTGGTTTTGAACAAATCTAAATAGTAAATTTACACTGTTATGCAGACCCAACGTATTTGCTCTGAAAAAGATGAGATTCTTCCCATATAACTTTAAGCTAGATTATTTTTTATCATCATGATTGAAAGTACAAGTTATTATGTTGATACTAAATAAATGGGCAGTATTCCAACTAACTGCTGGACCATATAATAAAGTAAGTAGTGGGTACCAGTAGGACCTAAATAATTGAATATTTTGTGGCTTGCTCTTACCCACATGGATGAACATCAATGTCTGTAAGAGCAGATAAGAAAAAAAATCCAAAATGAACTGAAGTGAGAGAGTGGTTATTATATTTTATTGGTAAATGCATAACATTATGTCGACCAAAAACATGTTAAAAAAAAACACAAGATACAAAATTATATTTTACAAATATAAACTTAAAATTTCACTTTCTATTTGCTCATAAAATATCAGTGTTTTCCCTGTTATAATTTGCAAAAAAGCATCCAGTGAACGTAAAAGAAAAAACACGGTTGCATCTGTCAGATTAAATGTGGTTTGTTTTTACCAAATAACCTTTGACCCCGACCCACAATGCCGTGCACACCAACAACTAGGAAATGGTCTATCTATTGACATTAACCAACACTACAAGTTGGTCAGTTTTACAGATACTGAGCTAAAATTTGATGTGGTAGTAGCTGAGAGTAGTTCACAACACACACTCTGAGCATGGCATCTCTGGGACGAAATTAATGTTCGGTCTTTAATTTTATTTGAACAGGCTTGATTCGGACTGTTATGTAACTGTGAGGGAAGATTTGAATATGTTGCTGCATAAATCACTGTTTGAACAGCCAGCAGTGGAAACCTGAGTATGCGTGCGCGCGCGCGCGTGTGTGGTTACCCACTGTGGTGTGCTGCAGTCCGCTCCCTGCCGTAGTTGAGTAAACTACGCGGATATTTGCGGGCGCAGCTGCTCAAGCAGTGCGTGCGTAAAGAGAAGAACCGCTCGATAAACGGCAGCGCAGCGGAGTGAGAAAAGCCGGCGTGTAGTCTCAAGTCTTTTCGCAGCAGTTTGCAGCTGTGAAACAGCAGAGAGAGAGAGGGGAGAAAAGCCTCTCGGTGAACTCACAGTGCCATCTGTGCGTCGTGATTTTAGTGTGTCAGAGAACAGAGCCAGCGGAGGAGGGGGGAAAAGGAAAGGAAAGGAAAGGAAACCTCGGCGGGAATGGCTTCATCTCCGTGCGGCAACACTAACTTTGATTCCGGGCTGGAAATCAAAACTCGCTCGGTGGAGCAGACGCTTATTCCTTTGGTTTCGCAGGTGAGTATATAAATATATATTTAAAAAAAAACGATTCCGTTTGAACTTTTACTACCTAACTTCACGGTTGTGCACGAGTCAAGGTGTTTACCTCCGGCTCGTGCTGCGTTGTTTTGACGYAACTTCTTCCATATTGCGGTGACCTATAAGCGTGCAGGTTTTCTTTTTGATTGTTTAGAAAAGAGGTTAGATGAAGAAAGTGCTCAACCCCTCCAAAAAACACCAGCTTATAATAAATAAAACGCGTTTGGGGGGCGTGTTTACAAACTTGACGTGTGGCCTCGCGCCTAACTTCAACGCAAAGATGTCATAAAAGTTTTTCAGAAGGTGCCGGACTTCAGAGCCGAGCTGTGACTCCCACTTCCCCGTGCGCCTCTTTAAAAGCACGTGCTTTGTTTTACAATAAACAGGAGAAAATGAAGGAGGCACTTAAAGGCCACTGCGCTCTTTCAACAGCTCAAGTTCCCGCATTTAAAGCGTCCAAGTAAGGAGGCAGTGAGTTAATGAATCATGTTACTGTAAAACAAAGTGGGCTCTCAACTCTTAAACTGCTTTATTACACATGTCCAGATTATTAAAGGGATGGCGTGGATCTTCTGTAGTGGTGTTTTGTAGAAAGGGTACGAAGAATCAACATCTTACCTGCCGTAGATAGTAATTCGAGGTGACTCAGTTTGGATAAATAATAAATTAGATTTTACCAGATTCACAAGGAAATGGCAGGTTTGAGCTGGGTCAAAGTGGATTGCTGCCTTCTTAAAACAACTCGTTTCAAAACTTTGGTTCCCTCTCACAAACCAAAAAACACGCATGTTAGGGTAATTGGTAACTCTAAATTGTCCCYCTGTGTGGGTCGAAGTGTGAATAGTTGTTTGCTTCATTTGTCTCTCCGTGGATCTCTGTGATGGACTTGCGACCTGTCCACGGTGTACCCTGCCTCTCACAGTGACTGCTCCAGACAGACACCAGCTCTCTGTGACCCAGAAATGAGAACTGGATAAAGAAAATGATGGATGGATAGAATAGAGATTTGAGGTGATTTAAACATGACTTTTTTATGTGTTTAAATGAAATCAAAATGAATCAAAAAATGAGTTGAAATGCATTGCTGAATCAATTATTTTACCCACCTCTACTCACAAGGTTATATTCTTGCAGAAATATTACGATATTCTTTTTGAAAGTGCCCCACATTACACCTGAAGTGCTTGAGCTTACAAATAATTATAGAACTTGATGTAAATAACTACTGAATGTGAAAGGCTGCGATGTAAAGGTTCACATGAACCGCTGTAAAGTTTTTGACACTAAATTTGTTTGGAGGAGGCGTCGGGAATCCGCTTTAGGTTTGGCCCTGCTTGGACTGGCTGTTAGTTTAATTCTGACAGGACCGACAAGCTATGTCTCCAAACTGAGCTYGTTCAAAAAGCGATCTATAGGAACTAAGGCAATAGTTGTTCATAACTTTTCCACAGAACTTCAGAAAAAATTGAACTTTTGCTTTAAAAGGACTGAGTTTCTGCTTCCCATCTGACCAACAGCACACATCTCTGAGAATGAGAAGAATAAGGAAATGGTCCTTTTCTAAATGCTTCTGATGACCTCTTGTTGTCTAAAGACAGAAGGGGCAGAGACCTGTAAAGGCTCAGTTGTATTCACTGAGACGGGGGAGCAGAGAGGCAGCTCATTGTCGGGGTAACAACMGGGTGGGAGTGTGGTGTTCAAGCCCATGATGCTGTCCTCCCCCTTGTCTGCTCTGCCAACTAGCTTCCTCTCTCTCTTTTTTCTCACTGCTCTGGCTCATTTGATAGATAAGGTCATCCTGTACTGAATGGATGAGTTGGTTATCAGAAAAATACATCAGGTAACAGGGGTGTGCTTTCCATGGCAGGCATTTGTTTTAGATTCTTAAGTCAGTCATGAACATATTGAAAGTTCAGACTTTTTGCTTTTACTGAGAAATTGAGTTCTTTAAATTTCTATCTGAGATTGAAGCCGTGGTAAATTTAGGAATATTTAAAGTGAGAAATGCAGCAATGTTTCASCAGAATGTGCAAACTTAAGTTGCACCTCTTCCTGCTGAGTAGGACCAGCTTGGTTCCGTTGTATAGCATAAAAGAATGCATTGTATGCTCTCTCTGCACTCAGCACATCACAGTCTTGTTGAATAGTGGGCCTCAAGGACAATCTTCTTATTCCTTTTTATTTTTCATCATGAGACATGTACCCATAGCAACAGAGCTGCGCAATGCTGGCAAAAACTGCTTTTTCAACAACTACCAGCTGCAAAATAGTTAGCCATTGTTGCTAGTGTGACGCCATCAAGACACTCAGGCGCTGTTGTGCGATATGTTAGTGAGTGCTTTCCACTGAGTCTGGTCACAAGGCTCCATTCCAGTCAAATAAACTGAATTRAAGTTTGAATAAATTTGTTTTTGATATCAAATTGAATACTGTGAAAGTCCATAGAATTAAAAAGGTTCTTTACTTAAAGAAAATGCCTTTATATTGCTCAATGCAGCATAGGGCTCCACAGTATATTGAAAATTTATCATCATCGCGATAATAGCCTGTGCAATATGCATATTGCAAAAAAACTGCATAAACTGCAATAAATGGTTGGCTCAGAAGTTTGCATTTATGCATTTGTCAGAAGCTGCATTTCCAGTGACCGTGAAAAAGCGCAAATTAGAATTTCAAAAATAAAATTGCTTGATGGAAATACGTCAATAAAAAAAAACATGTTTTTTGACAAAATGTTTTTGTGCTAGGATAAGTTGGTTTTTCAAAATTGGTGTATTTTGCAAAACTACAATGGAAACACTTTTTCCGCATCACGGGAGTCACGTGATCAACAACCGGATGTTTCTACTGGCTAAAAAGACGAAGAAGGAGACAACAGGAAGTAGAATTAGTAGTAAAATCACCGAAGTAGTAAAAGAAAGTAATAAAATTACCAGCTAAAATTGTCTTAAAAACGCTGCATACGTAGCCACTCATAAGGGGCTTGTCACTCGAAAGCCTCGATAAGACGCAGACGTCTCCTCTGATGATGAGCACTAGTGCCATGGTAGCAATATGCTATGTGTTTACATCCATTGCCGCCATGTTTGTAATGACTTATCGCGAGAATAAACGTATTCACGCGTGAGTTTAATAGCACTTCTTACTTAATGGAAACACCATATTGTGAAACTGTTTTCTCAACATTAACAGAATATCGACAAAGTTTTGCACACATTTGCAATGGAAATGCAACTAATCACACCGAAGCTTGAAGTATTTCAACAATCAAATGGAGCCCTTCATGTATTTGGTCAGTTGGATGGATCTCTTCACATTTTCAAACAATTCATTCTGGAATCAAATTTTTATTTATTTTTTGTTGCTCTAAACCCAGAACAGAACATAAAGACATCAACACTAGATACTTATGTGTTTGTTTATTTACCGCAAGTCATATTGTCATCGTAAWATTAAACACTGTTATCGCACATCGCAGGTTTTCCTAATATTGTGCAGCCCTAGTGCAGAATATTAAAACCTCTAACCCCTTCCAGCTTTGCAGGAGAATGTATAGTAACAGCTAAGAACGCAAAAATGTGAAAAGCTGCAGAAAAATGATGTAAATGCTCTCATTGATAATGGTTGTTTTGTTGGGTTTTTACTGCAGAGGCAGAGTAAATTGGGGGTTACTCGTTACTGGAACTTGTATTAGTAAAAAGTCGAAACTAATGTGAAGAAAATGTAACATAAAAACAGGAGTAACATGAATTTTTAATTAAACTTTGATGTTTAATATTCGGTCTGCATCTTAATAAAAAAAACTTAAAACATTTTAACCACGAACTTACAATCAAGATGCCAAAAAATTGGGTTTTCTGATTGCAGAACAACTTCAGAATTGAGCCACACTTGTGTAGTATCCATTAGATACCAGTCCGATACCAGCATCAAGTACTCGTACTCGTACTCGTAAAAGCCGACCGATACTCTTAACCGATACCGCTTTTGTCCCCTTTTTTGTTCCTCCTGTGCTGCACTGCAGCACAAAGGGTAAACAACAATCCATACCAGGTGGGGGCGCTAACGCACTGACACGTTATTTCTGACCGCACCCCCGAATAACAGAAGAAGAACGATGAGAAGAAGAAGAAGTAACGTCGGCAGTTTGGAGATATTTTAAGATCGACCACCAAACGAGGACACAAACAAGCAGACTGTCTGCTGTGCTCTGCTAAACTGTCAAGAGGAGGAGCGAAAGTTGGATGTTTTAACACCAGCAATTTGATTAAACATTTGAGGACAAGATATGACAAAGTGTCCTGATGCATCTCAGTAATCCAGGTAAAAAACAAAGGAAAAAAAATTGTATAGGTCCTCTGGACGGGTTCTTCTTTAATGAAACGTTTCATCTCTCTTCCAAGAGACTTCTTCAGTCTGAGAGTTTCAGGCAAATTCAGGCTTTTATGTCCTGCCTCCATGTGACTGATACTCACATCACATGACCATCGTTCACAGGTGACTCATACTCACGTCACATGGCTATCGTTCACCCTAATTAATACCTTTTGTTAACAGGGGGTGGAGTGATACTGCCAATGGCAGCGCTGTAGGAGGGGGACAGCTGAAAACGGAGGCCCCCACCTCTGTTTAATGATGGACGGTCTTTCTTTACAAAAATGGCTTCTTTTACTCCTCTCTCAAACCAACGTTCCTCTCTATCAAGAATGAGAACATCCTCATCTCTGAAAGAGTGACMGCTGGCCTGTAAATGAGAGAAAACTGCAGAGTTCTGGCCATTAGAATTAGCTCGTATGTATTGGGACATTCTTTTGAACAGTGCTTGCTTTGTTTCCCCGATGTATAACTGGTCGCGGTCCTCCTGGCACTTCACAGCATATACAATATTGCTCTGTTTGTGCCGGGGCACCGGATCTTTGGGGTGAACCAGCCTTTGCCGTAATGTGTTTTGGGGTTTGACATGACAAMGAAGTCAAAGAGTTTGCTGCTGCTAGCAGTAGCCTTCATAAACAGCACTATGCTGCAGTTGTTGCAGTAACTTCAATGCTGTTTTTTCTTTCTTGTAGAACAAACTAAGACATAAGCAGAATATGGAAGGAAGTTTGTTGTAAAAGCATTTTATTTTTCCCTCTGGTTCTTCTGAGATGTTGTTTTAGTTGTTCCATTTAAGTTTGAACTGAAATTTACTGCACTTTATTACTATTAGTCATTTTTTTAAGTTTAAGACTGAAGCAAAGTAAACTTCTATAGATGTACTGCTAAAATTTACGTTTTACATTTTAATTTAAATTTGGTAGTTGCATGTTGAGGAAAATGTATAAAAATAACTTATTTTGTTTTTTAATGTATGCAACAGCATTTGTTTTGCAGTATTTGTTTTGTTAATACATTCAGAGGGAGTGTGGCCTTATAAAAAAGAGCCTGTTTGAAATAAAATAAATGGTTTCAAAAGTTATGGTGTGATATTTATACCAACTTATCTACTTGGCAGAGTTTGCACTACCTTTTTACTGTCAAACATAATATTTACTCATCAGTTTTTGCATGATAATTGCATTTCATTTTCATTCTGTTTAATATTCAACAAGTTGAACAGATAATCCACCCTAACCCCGCTACTTGGTATCGGTATCGGCGAGTACCTAAACTGAAGTACTCGTACTTGTACTCAGTCTTGAAAAAACTGGTATCGGGACACCCCTAGTATCCATATTTACTTTTTTAAACACAGTATGCTCTTTGTGACGTCACATTTTCTTCTGCATGTGCGCGTCGCCTTAGAACTGTAAACAGTTCACACGAGTTTGATGGATGTCACATTTCATTGATAATGTGAACGACAATGCAAAAAAAAAAAAAATGGAACTGAGCAAAAAATTTGACATCAAGACCTGCAGTGTGAACATAGCCCAAGATTATATGGAAACACTGAGTGGGTGGGCTGTGTTTCATGGATTTTCTAAGAAACGTCATCTATATTTGTGTGAATACACATACAGGTTGTTGGATAACTGTCATGAGGGAAACGAAAAAGCAGTGCGAGTGAAAAAAAAAGTGTATGTTGAAAAAGTTTTCCTTTCCTTTGCTTTCCTTTGCTTTCCTTTGCTTTCCTTTGCTTTCCTTTCCTTTCCTTTCCTTTCCTTTCCTTTCCTTTCCTGTCCTTTCCTCTCCTCTCCTCTCCTCTCCTCTCCTCTCCTTTCTCTGTGCTCTGATGTTGATAAATGCAGTCCTCAGTTATCAGCTTCACTCCTACCAGGCTGTAATTACAGGCCCAAGAGTCTCCCTGCCTTGCACTTCTTACATACACACACTCTAGAAGGATGCACACATGCTATCCCACCCACGCCTTTTTCCTTTTATGCTTGTGTGTTCACCTGTCAGACTGATTGTTTGTATGTGCGTTTAGATTTTAGAGGCTGAATTTGCATTTCAACTTCATCCCCACTGTTGCATCTGCTCTGTGGTTTCTTGTTTTCTTTTTTTAGTTCAGTCTTAGTTTAATTGAGCCTGAGTCCTTTTTTGCTAATGGACCACCTGGGTACTTTGGTGACACATCTTCCATCATTCAGAGGATGCTTCTCATCCTCGTCCTTTCAAATTCTTTTTAAAACAGAACAAATATTTTCCTGATGTAGCTGCTCAGCTGGAAGTTGTTATTTCCAAGGTGATTTTACTTCATTTTCACCAGTAGACTTGTTTTGGACTATTTGGGCAATAAATCTCAGTGATGGTGGTCAAGATGCAATGAGCAATCACAACGTGAGAAGGGATTCAAAACCTGCATGTCTGAATCCCACCTGTGATGTGGTATAAACCGTGCTGGGAAGCAATTAGCAATTATGTGGTTTAATCTTTCCTCATGTTTTCATAGGATGGTTAATAAAATAGCAGATGTTTTTTTTCTGATTAAGGTGTGTTTTCCTATCAAATACACCGCAGGCCAGTCCATGTGCAGACACGGCAGTCCTTGTCAATGAGGTGTAACTGTGAAGTTCTCAGGCAAAAGAAATGTGTTGGAACCAATAGCGGCGAGGGAATATTATCTGAGTCTTTGATCAGTTTGATGCACATTTAAACACGTGTGACACCCTAGCCTGGTGATTGCATAGCTCTGCTGTCTTCATCACTTTTCTTCAAGACTAAGCTTGGAGATTTTCTGTTATAATTGGGCCTGGAAAATCCGTTCCCTGTCCAAGTTTGTTAGGATCGACTTTGTCATGCATCCAGAGTTTCTGCGGTGTTTGTGGTTTTGCTTCCTGATCTGGGGTAAAGAACTGTGGGTACAAAAAAGTTTTTCATGTTCACTTTAGGCTTTTGCAAGCAAGATCAAAATTTGATGTTTATTACCCAAACAAGAGCTCAGTGGCAGATTTGAGGATGTGACAGAAACAATCCACAGAAACATGAAAAAAATACCATCCGTGTGAGCGTGGCTATCAGTCAGATGTTCGCCCTTCACTTTGACAGTATTGGAAATGCAGTTTGCTGAGGTCTTATTTTCCTCTTAATATTCCTGACCTTATGGTCGAGTGACAAGACAGATTTCCAGGCAGCAAAAGTTCCTTTTTCTACTGAGGCACAGAGGCAGTCGCCATGAGCCCTAACGGACCTTCTTCCTCCAGCYGTATGATGATA
The DNA here is from genome assembly GCF_001266775.1 of Austrofundulus limnaeus. Classification (NCBI taxonomy): domain Eukaryota; kingdom Metazoa; phylum Chordata; class Actinopteri; order Cyprinodontiformes; family Rivulidae; genus Austrofundulus; species Austrofundulus limnaeus. Next base: position 395,067 of record NW_013952434.1, on the reverse strand, counting down.
ATGAAGACAAATGAGTCCCTGGAATGAAAGCACACAAGGATTACAGCATGCACGCATGTGCATACACACTCACAAATCAAAACGCACGAACCTCGTGGGAACAGGATACAATAAGCCTTTATTGTGTAAATTAGAATGTGTGGAGGGGCAGGGGGGCGCTCCCGTTGTGGTTTATGTGTCTTCTATCTGTGTACTTGATATCTGTTCACTCTGAGTAATTATTTGCTGATGGATGGATGTCAGACACTAGATAGATTGTCTGCATTGCTGTTTCTTGTGTAGTCACCTGCGTTTTGTGTTTCGCTGCTAATGCTCCCCACCTCTTCAGCCTTCAATTTTGAGGCCTTGAACAAGTGATTATCATATTTTAAGAAGTCAGTTTTCCTTTTACACCATATTATCACTTGAACATTGTGATGGATAGCTAACTCATACATTTTGTATGCTGTTCATACCTGCTTGCCTGAAGATATAATCCTAAGTGGAAAAGTTACATGTGCTGCCCTTGACTACATGAAAGGCAATGTGGAATAAAACCGACGTCCCATTATGTGACAAAGGAAGGTGCTAAATAGGTTTAGGGTTGTGCCATTTCAGTCAGCAACATTTTTACTAACTTACATTATTGTTGTTTGCAAAAGGCAAAATTGAGAGTCCCATATGGGTCCAAATTTACAAACTAGCATATTTTCCACTTGGGTACTTTAGTACTGAATCCAACAGCTTTCATTCTGGCAAAATGATTGTCATTAAACCAACTCACTTCAAAGTTTGTGCTTTTCATTATTTTTATTTTTGCAAGAGACCATCAGCTTTATGCTAAATTGTTGGCAAATCATGGTATTTGAGTACAAGAYGCTGCAGGATATAGCAGTCAGTTTTCCTTTAGCATGATTTGCTGAAAGACTGAAGCATTGTGTAGTCTAGACAACCTCTGAATGTAGTCCAGGCAGCTGTAATTTCACATCTGGTTGTAGAACTGTAAACTTGTCATTACATCTGATCACACAYTGAGCCTCATACAGTTGTAGTTAGTCAACCAGCCCACTTTAAATGAGAMTGAATTGAGACGTAATTCCACAGYTCTCCCTCTTGTTCAGTAAAGTGGTAACATCAGTCTGATTCGCTGATTCATAGAATTCATTATCTTTTTTTGGTGTTTGCTCTCATTTCACTTTAGCCGCCCACACCATCTCATCTGTGGTTTTTCTTCTCGCGTGTGTATGTGTGCACACGTGCACACATACACACACGTGCACTCATGTGAACACAGTTGAGAAAAGTTTAAATGACCAGCATTTAACCTTTGGCCCCTGTCTTGAAAGCTTCTCACTATTGCTATCATGGGAGTCATTACCGGACACCATTTCTCTTGAGTGCCTATAAAAGGGTCTGCCTCACACATTGACCTTTTCTCTGCTGATTTACTTCCAGATGCAAAAAGTGTATATATTTTATGCGTGTAAGTGAGTGATTGCACGTGTGCCCCTCTAAGTAACTCAACCGAAGGGAATCCAGCATCAAGAGAGCTTAACAGAGTAAACAGAATGTTGAGAAAATCTAATTCACTCTCTGCAATTTAAGTTTGTTCATTTCTAAAGCTAACTGTAAAAGCTGTGTTCAGATTGTCTCAGTGAAAGACTTGAGATGTATTGCTATAGTTTAAAGGCAGATTAAGTATTGATTAAACAAGTGGCATTACCTGTGCTCACTTTGCTCGGGCGCTTCTATTCTGTGGTAAATGAAAGTGGAAAGCAATTCTAAAGAGCGCTTCTTATTTTAGCTATATTTAATCCCACAAATCGTTTGACTCTATTTGTTGGGGTTTCTCTGAGACTTTATAATCTCCACCCCAAAAGTGTCCATTACTGTTAGTAGTTCAATTAAGATGGAGAGATTTTGCAGTTGATTTTTACTCTAAAAGAACTAAATAAAATATTGATTCAATTGGTTTCCCTGTTAAAAATATTGACCTTCTTATGAAACTTGTCTAAGACCTGGAACAGCATTAAGATGCTTACCATTCTTATTATCAACTGACTGCTGCATGAAGCATTGAGTCTTGTGTTGGGTCCGAGAGCAACATCATTAGATTGAGAYTGACGCAGATACACACCAGAACTAATAAGACTATATTTACAGTAACTAGGCTTAAAGGTATGGCACCCATCTTATGACATTGGATTAAAAAAATGTAACGCTGGCCATGAGATAATTATTGCAGATATTTTTATGAAGAGACTATTGCTTATTAACATAGACAAGTTTGAATTAAATCCATTTMATTTTAATATAGGAATAAATGACAAAATTCTTAGCATTATTTGCTGCTATAAGACAAGTGATGACTGGGGTTGTCTTTGTCTTAAAAGCTTCATTTTTTAAGAATGCTCAAAATGAATTCCTTCTGCACTTTGTGCCTTTTCTGCAGAAGGAGTTGGAGTTATGTTCAGGAACTAGAGTTGGGCGATATTGACAAAAAAATTCATCACGATTAATTGTGGTATTTAGCTGATAACGATTAATATGAAGATTAATACCATGGATGCCCTGATACTTAGTCACATGACCAGTTTAAATCACTCTAGTGGGAAAGATTTGCTCTCCGCAAAAATCTGTTCCAACTTGTGTCAAAAGTACAGACTTCAGGCTGTGCATCAATTTTTAAATTGTGTTGCTATAGACCAAGTAAAACCAGAGTTATGCTAAATAAATTACAGAACCTTTTTTCAAAATGTTCGTCATATTTGAAGCAGAGACTGACCGGGGAAATCTGCTGTCAGTCTGCCTGGAGGCATTAACTGTATTAACTGTCAAGTGCCAAAAATAATCAATTAAAGTTTTTCTGACGATTAATTGCACACGATATGATTTTGCCCAACTCTATCAGGAACACAGTGAAAAATCTGTTTCCCGACACACAGGGTTTTCATTGTCATCTTGTAAATACTGATAGCCTACTATGAAAAATGAACTGTTTATATTGAACCATGGATGTATACATTTTGTATTAAATGTTTACATAATAATAATAATAATAATAATAATAATAATAATAATAAGAAGAAGAAGAAGAAGAAGAAGAAGAAGAAGAAGAAGAGTGGGGTACATTTGAACACTTAAAAACAAAAATAGCTATTCATATATTGTATAATCCGACTATGACACGGCTGCTCAAAATTATCATTTGGCCTCACATGAACTAACCCATGGCCATTCATTAACCATCTCGTGACCACACATTATTCTTTTAATCCACTGTTTTTTATCCAAGTCAGCAGTTGGGCTCTGTACAAAGGCCATCTCAAGTTTTTCTTTAGGATTCTCTTTTACTTTGCAACCAATGAAGTAAAAGAGGACATGTGGAGATGCAGCATTAGTTGTTTCTCTTTACGAAGCTTGTACAAAGAGTTCCTGATGGAATGAAAGTTGAAGTGAAGTTGATTATGTTACTGCTGAGTGAGACAGAAAAGACTGCTGTACTGTAATTCTGTAGGCATTCACTCTTCTGTTTGTCTTGTCATGCACTAGCTGGGATCTGTACCATCCACTGCTCAGACAGTCCTAGGTAAACACTCGCGCTGCAGCATGGCAGCTGTTTGTCTCCCACTGCCTTCCTGTTCATGCTCTCTTGGCTCGGCACAGTAATTACTCTGGTGTCGGGAGCATGACGTAGTCATCTTGTTCACACTGTTGGGCATTGATGGAGAAATGTTGCACAAACTTGCAGTGCCATAATTACTGTACTCTGGGTATGTTCATGTAAAAAAAACACCATTGCTGTTTGGCAAAACTTAGTGGAGAGGAAGACACATTATCTTTTGTTCTTTTGCTTTTTTAATCCAGATCGTTTTGTGTCGATTTGAAATAAAGGTTAATTGGTCCAAGATGTGCTCTTCCAAGTTCAGCTCTTTAATAACAATGTTTTTCTGTTATTCTGTCTTCTAATTTGCTTTCTAATTGACCAATGAATTACTCAAAGCATTTAACAAAAGCTTTTTGGGCTTTTTCATCGTCTTTGATTTGTTTTATGCCTCTTTATAAAAAGATTAGCAGAAAGTAGCAGATTGTAAAAATTGAAAATCCACCTCAAAATAATTAGTCTTTGTCACAAATTGGCCTCAGCTGCATGAGAGCTGCTTTGCTTTCAGTCAGATTTGATTCATCAGTGAAGACCAGGTCAATCAAGAGGAAAAAAGTGCAAAAATGAAGCATTTCAGRCCTCGACTGTCATTCTGGATATTTTTTAATACCTGTGTTTTTCTCTGAAAAAAATGTCTCCACTCAGACTACTAGTAAAAAATCAAGCAAAAAAAAAAACTAAAATATCCATGACATGACATTGGGTCATGATGTTGACATTTACAGCACACCAAGAAACAAAAGTAGAACATTCTGAACATGATAAAAGGTCCTCACAGAACAGGGTTTTTTTTTTTTTTTTGGTCATCATTTAGCAGTAATTCTGGGTCACAGTGTCCTGACCAAGTTAGCCAGGATTAGAAAAACAGAAAAATACACCTCTATTGTTAATGTGGTTTCTATAACCCACAAAGCAATGATAGCCATGGATAAATCTGGCTGCTACATCCTTGTTTTATTTTTTTATATAATTACTGTGAGTGATGTCAAAATAACAAAAACAGACTTAAAAAATTCTATTTTAGAAAGGATTTTAAAAGCACATTTTTTCTTGCCAGAAAAGACATTTGCACATGGATGCAAGGTGCAAATGCAGCAGAGAAAGTTTGTTTTGCAAAATGACTTTTAGTACCAAACCTTAGACAGAGGGTGTTAAGTGGTGCTGCGAGTTGTTACCCTCCAGGTGTGAGTATTTCTTTTTTTTATGCATTTTTCTCTCACCAAGTGTAAAGCATCTGTATTTCTTAGATCATCAAAAGAAAAACATAAATGTAAATAGTATATGTTTTATACATACAGAATCTCTGGACCTCTCACTGTTTATTTGATTACAGTTTTAAAATACACATTTTATTTTGTTTTGTTTTATTTTTGCTTGATGCAATATGATTTAAAGCCACTTTTTTGTATTTTTATAAGTAATAGCAGAGACCCAACAGGAAAGACAAACGTGACTGTAACAGTATACTTGTAATTAATACTGAAAAACTGGTTAAGAATAGTGGAGTTTTATCCAGTCCTGTTCAGCTCAGTGTAACAACACAATACTCCTGAGAGGGAAAAAAAAATCTGAAACAATTTTACTTAATTTACAAAATAATGTTAAAAAAACCCAAAACTCAACATATTGTGAATTAGTATTTGTGAAATATTTGGACATATTTGATGAAGATATCTGGGCTAACACTAAAACCAGCCAGATGGTTAAAACTGAATGTTACATAAATTATTTAAGTAAAAATGCCAAATTAATTTTTGATGATTGATATGATAAAAAAAGAAAAAATTGACATTCACTCCCATCCATCCCAGGTGTCCTCTCCTTCTCCTGCAGGAACATGGCTGTGTGAACCACGGGGGAATTTTGTATGTGTTAATTGGTTTCTTGGAGTGTCTTTGAACTTCTACCCTCCTCATAATGAGTTATTTAATGAAATGAAGTTTGACATGACAGAACAAAGACAGTGTGAAGGACATAGAAAGCATGGAATACTAAATATATATGTTTGAGATTTTGCAATTCAAAATATTGGTAAATTTCAAATACATATATCTCACTTGTTTGACCTTTTATTTGTTCTAGATCTATAATGAATCTTTTAATAAATCAATAAATATGTGTCTGATTCTTACCGCTCTGCAGCAGGTTGTCTACAAAACTTCAGTTTTGTGAACGTGGTTTTCGCCATCACTTCCTCTTTTATTAGGGTTGGGGTGCAGCCTAATGCAAGTTTTTTTATTTGCCGATTTCAACTACACAAATGGTGCCACCCACCAACGATGATTTAATGTCAGTTTTGAGATTATTTTGTGTCAGCTGGTTTCACCCTGTTCCTCACATTGAAAGACAGAACAAGAGATAAGAACTTGCAAACAAGTTGTTTTAAAACATGTTGCAGTAAAGCTGGGGTTTCACATCTCTTGTTTTTTTCTTTGTTGAACCCTAAAGAATTTAAGTTTGTACACAACAGCTAAAGCTATATGACTGTTTTTGTTAATGGCTTTGAAACATTCATTTATGTATAAATTCAGTGATAAGATGCTAACTGCATTAGCTCTTCTGAGGCATTTTCAATGTTAAGGCCCCGTTTACACGATGCCGATTTTGTGTGAAACTGCAGGTTTTTTCCTGCGGTCCGGCCGATTGTGTACACAACACCAGCTTTTTAAAGGAGCAGTAAAATACTTTATTATGTCCCATTTGGCAACCCTGCCTAGTACATTGCTGCAGTGGTTCCATGTAATCGGGTGATTTTTTTTTGCGTATTCAACCCAGTAAACTTAGCATTTGCAGAGACCAGTCTCAAACAGGGCCTAAGTTTGCATCTTTGCTAATTGTTGGTCTGGGATTAATGAAGTTTGTAACATATGGTATTGTACAATTATATCATGCACAAATAATTTATATTGTCTTCTGTAAAAATAAGCGATAGTAATTTCAATTTGTAGGCCTACATTTGCATTTTTCTTTCTTTTGTATTTCAGCTTTAAAGTGTTTTGGATCAACATCAAAAGCTTATTTTAGGAAGTGCTGGATGGAYTTTAATGAAATTCTTGGAGAGTGGTCATTCAACGTTTTCAACTCTTGGAGTGAAGCTGATTAACGATAGCCACCACAGCCAATCGAACTTAGCAAACAAACCAAAAAATGGCTACAATTCACTCAACATTACAGATTTGGAACTAAAAACAAGATGTCTTGGTAGCTTAGCATCATTTCCTACACATACTCTTAATTTAACAAGATCTTGCAATATTGCATAAAAGCTCACACAACACATTAAAGTTTGAGTCATTTCCCAGCATAGAATGATCTCAGTCTAAAACACTGGCATGAAAGGAGGTGATTGATATCATTGAATTCTAGGAATGCAAGGCCCTAGATTCGATTTTATGAAATATAAATTGCACTGTACATTGGATTGTTAAGGGGCTCAACGTTTAGTCACTTCAAAGTTGGATTCTCCCTGCTGATAAGCTGGTTGTTTGTGTAAGAAATTATTTGTATGTAAGATGCTGCAGCCCCTTGTTTGTATGCCTTCTGACCGTCCGCTGTTCCTCTGCTCAATTTGCAGATTTAGTTTTCTTGTCACATGCATCTTACGCTGTTGCTCTCTCGTTTTGGTTTCTCACCCTTCTTGCTTTTAATCTCACCCTCTCTAGAGAGTCCTCTGTCACCATATCACTGAATTAATTATGCATCCTCCTGAAAACCTCGCCAGAGGCTACAGGTTGTGCACAAAGCTCAGAAACTCAGCTTTACGTTTTCCTCTTTTAATGCAATCCCTTTGCTTTGCTACTGTAAACGAAGACACGGTCCATGGTTTTGTACTGACTCCTAACAAGAGTGATGTGAATAATAACGTGCAACCAGTTGAGCCAGATTTGGATGTCTCTTCTTTTGACAGAGAGCACTCAAAAGTGATCCCGATGATGGTATTGTTAACATCCCTTGTCTGATCGTCACATACCTTCAGGGAAAATGTGTTTTGAAGTCATTTCAATGYTGTACTGATGGAAATAGAATCTGAAGCCTTGTGAAAAGATTTCATACCAGAAATGGCTGGGACAATGTGTTTTTAACATGACACGGATAAGATTACAGAGATTCGCTACTCTGGAAAAAAAAAACTGGTTTTGTTCTCAAATAGTTTTCAGAATAAAGCAGCTTTTAAAAGTGTCCTGATTTTCTCAGGCTGGTGTAAAGTTTGGATGTTTGAAACATAAATGTCTGTAGCAGATCTTATGTAACTCAGTATAGCTTACTGATTTATTTGCATCACATTCTTTGCTTTGAAAGCCAGTGAAGCAGAGAAATGAAGACTAATTTTGGTTCTTAAGGCCAGCCAAAGAGAGTCTTATCAACAGAGTCAAGTTGCCACAGAAACGCATGTCGTTTGAATCAACTCCAATGAAACACTTCCCTCATTCATAAAGCGATACCTCACCCTATCAGTATGGGGAAGGTGTTCTAGTCTTGTCACTGTTTCCGGATGACTGGCGCCGGTGGGTGACAGCTGGGGCCAGCCATCCAGGAAACAGAGCCCAGTCTGTGCTTAATGACACAAACTCGATGCCAACACTTATAAATAAGTTACAGTCACTCAACTCCTATAAATAAAGTTCTGGTTGTTTAGGATGCTTTATTGAACCTGTTGTCTACACTTGTAAAAGGAGTTGTTGATGTGCTTTTTGTGTTGAACGTGGGAGTTACTGATTCAGATAAAAGCAGTAGTTCCGATCTTTTTAAAAAAAGGGGTTCTGTGGAAAGGTTATGAACAATWAACATTGGTATTGTTATAGAGTAAGTAACTCTTTGAACAACCTGATGCAGAGAAACAGTTGAATTCTGACCTGACTGATTAACTAACTGCTCGTTTAAGACGAAAGATTTCATTAMTGTTAATTTTATTTTCGTACAATTCTGTTTTATTTGTGAGGGCAAATAAACTAGCYGTAACGCTTCCAGGGCATTCTAGGCTACTTCTGACAAGACTATTATCATTTCTGCCACAGCAACCACATGATACTAAATTTACATTGTAATTAGGAAATATTTATTCACTACTAGGGGTGTCCCGGTCCATTACCAATACAATAAATCAGTCTGATATTAGCCAAAAAATGAGTATCGAATTATATCGGCCTGCATCTAAAATTTCCTAAATAAGGAGTCCACTCCAGGATTTCCATCCAGGAGCTCTTGGATGCAGATAAATAATTTAAGTGATCTTGAATTGTTATTTTACACTTTGAAAGTATAGTTTGTTTTTTATTATATTTTAAGGTAATTGTTCAGGGTCTTATATTTTATTTTCTTATTTATTTTATTTTAATGTAGAATATTCTTATGTTTAGGTAAAAAAAAAAAGATGTATCTGGTTAATTATAAATAGATCGGCTTTTCTCATACCTACTGTTATTACCTAATGTTAACTGTTTGACTTGAGCAAGATTTTTTTTACATTCAACACTACAAAATAAGTAATAAAAGTATGTATGATTTGTTCTGAAATTGTATCGGGTCGATATCGGTATCGGCCAATGCTCAAGGCTGCAATATTGGTATCGGAAGAGAAAAAGTTGTATCGGGACATATGTATCCTGCTCGCTTGACTGTGATGACAAAGTGTGAATAACACAATTTGCTGCAAGTTCCGAATATTTGCAGAAAACTAYATAATTAGTCACAAATCCGAAAGGGGATTTTTCTTGAAATGTCCTATTCTTAACTTAGTTTTTGTAATTCTACAAAGTTATAGCCACATTCATTTGGTTATGTAGTCAAACATCTAGTGAATCTTGGCTCCAATGTTGCCGGGGGTTTGTACATGTGTCATTTAGTCTTAATCCAGGTAGGGCTGGGYTATATGGCTGAAAAACGTATCACAATATACCAGTAAGCATTTCATATCTGTCGAAATTAATAATTTTTGATTGGTTTTGATTTTACCTATTTGAAATGAAGACCAGGAGAAAAAAAGAGTGATTAATACACAGGCATGCGTGTTATGTAGTGAAAGCATGTCCCCGAAGCCCTAAACATGTTCAAGAATCTGAGCAACATAAGTCATTATGCAGGCAGAAGTCAGGGGGGCTGCATTCCTTCCAGAGCTCATGTTTCAGCCTCCTACAATGTGCATTGGTGTGTGTAGTGTCTAAAATTGTGTCTGGATTCTTTATATGGGAATTAAGGCTAGGGTCAAAGGTCAGAGTCGCAAAGAGTGAGACTCTCAGGCACACCATGCTGGCTGGTATGCGTGAGCTTACCACTTTCCCCTAGGACAACATCCTCTCTTTAGTTTGTTTACTACTTTAATTAACAATTCTTCCAGCTCAGCTACGATTCCTCTGCACTGACGGTTCTGTTGGGTCTAAAAGAAAAAGTGGAATGCGGTTATTTTATTTGACATTTTCCTAACATCAAACCCTCAAGTAATTCCACATTTTTAGAATTCTTTTTTTCTCTCTCGTTCATGTTTTGAAATGATTGTTTTGTGAGAATGTTGAGTTCTCTCCAGCAAACAATTTCTTAGACCCCCCTTTCTTTTTTATATTTGAAGATAAATCTTCAGAATCTTTAAAATTAAAAACACGGATAACCTGGAGCAGTTCTGGGGTCAGTTTTTATGAGATATACACACAAAGCCAAACTTTTTTTTTTTTACTCTTTATTCAGCAACATAAAGTTTCTATAAATGTAGCGTTAAAGGCCATCAACAGAGGCTGGAACACAGTCTGGTTAAGCCACTTTTCACACGCTGTTCACCGCACACCATTATTTGTCCATTACTTGTAATTACCCATCATGATGACTGATGGAATGTTTTTTTTTTAGACTGAGCACAAGCTGTTAGGATTATTCTCTTTAGGACTTTATACAATTACTTACTCATTAAACAGAGCTCAGCATGAGGGCGACCTGGGTGGAAGGGGGAGGCTACTGAGGATAGTGGGGGGCAGTGGTTTGTATGAACTGTTCCCTAGTTGTCATCATGGCATGTCAAAAAAAATGACCAAGCTGCAAATTTTTCACTGTGGCAGCTGCTTTGTGTCACTGCAGTGTGCAGCTATAAGTGCTGCACTCGGGTGTTTTTTTAAAAAAAATCTGCAGCGTGTTGTACTCCCAGAAGGCCGCTTTGTGAAGCTGGCACTTTTAAAGTGTAAGTCTTCAGTATGGGTTTTAGATCATACTTGTCTGAATTGCATTGGATAGAGGATGTGGGTGGGTTTCTTACATTAACAGTTTCAGCTCTTTGAAGGTTACAACCCATCCTGAAATGAAGAATACAATAGAGCCTTGCTATGTGGTTTTGTATTCGATCCGAATTAGCCCAAATATCGCTGCAGGTCACACTCTGGTTTTCCTGGCTCAGAGGTTTCAGAGAAACTTGCTGCAGCAATTTCCTTTAAAACTGATTAAATTTATTGAACTTTTTTATTTAAAGTTGTTTCATGGTGGACTTTACATTGGTTCTCTTCTCAGTACTTTCTACAACAGATATGTCAACCTCAAAGCCCAGAGGCTCATGATACAATGTTATCTGGCCCAGAAAATACCATTTTATGTGTATTATGGCTGATCCACATATACACACAAACATAGGCAAGGTGGTCACAAAGTGAAACCTCATTGCTCTCCTCTGTGACGTTCAGCCTGGAATCAGATTTAAGCTGCAAGGCCTGCAAGTAACTCCCAAACCTGGCTAACAATGAACAATAATGAACAAAAGCGGGGGGGATGTGTTTGGTTGTCTGATTGGAAGTTTGAAAATGTCCCTGATCCTATCGGCAAACAAATGTAACACAAGGCTATAAGACGTCACACATAGATATTATCTGATGTGTTCCTTTGGTCCGTTTCTGCTTTTTGTTACACTTTGTTTCCCAGATTAAATTACAAACATACCATTGTAAAAGGCTTGTGGGGAAAAGCGTCACATGAAATCACCTGGTCTTCTATGAAAAGAGAGAGGCCACTGTAGCCTGAAGAAGCCTGTATCTGAATGTGGTGTACATTTCCAAAAGGGTGGGATCTGATCCACCTCAGTCTGAGATGTTTTTGATTTTACTTCCTGGATGTTTGACAAAAAAAACTAGCTGAGATCAAAGACGCCTTTGCTGTCAGTCTGAGTGTCAAGATTCCACCTTAAAAAAGTTATATCTTCATAATAAACTGTCTTTAAAGTCAAGTTTTCTGAGGTTTTACCTTCTAGCGTTGCTTTTCTGTCAAGTTTTTTTTAGTTTATTATAAGCTGACATGACAAGTCAGACTGATTTGCTTCCTTGCTGTTTTCAGTGGAAAGTTTGATACTTTATGCAACATTTTCAGCCATTTCTAATACTGCAAAACTTTTTTTTATGCCTGTGAAAAAGATTGTGATCGTCAGTTTAGAGTGTATTTTTGTAATCATCATCCACATACTTGTGGAGAAAGTTTAGTCCATTCTCAGTAAAGTATGGATGCACATTTGTCAAATATTAAATGTAAGTTGTTTGATTAATGATTTATTTGACATATTGGCTGTTATGAACATCTCAAACATTTTAGGATGTCAGAGTGTAAAAATGATGCACAAAGACAAAAGATTTAAAACTAAATGAGGATTTAAAGTTAAATATATTAAACAATAACTCCTTGAAGAACTGCACCTTGCATACCACAGTTGTAAGAGGCTAAAATTAATAAAAGCTAACTTAAAGGCACAGTCCACACCAGATAATGGTAACAGTGCTCCCACGAGCCAGAGAGTGTTTATTTCAAAATGACTGTTTCTTTGTTTAGCTCATTAATTTTGATTTATGCAACATTTTCCAGAGCATTTCTGAAGTCATTTTTGATCATTTGAAGTTTAATGCTGACTTGAGTACTTCAAAGCTTTTGTTTAAAAATTTTTTTTGTAATTGGCTCCAGTTTGCATGTTACAACACTTACAAGGAATTACAATCTATAACTTTTTATATCATCTGCTGTTTTAAATCGATTTACTGTATTTGCCTCTACYTTCCAGAAGCTTCAAATATGTAAGCACCTAAAGCATCCTGGGTTTCTTTTTTTTCTTTTGCAATTGAATGTAGTTTTAGTGTTAATTTCTTCTTTTTTTTTTTTACCTTTTCTGATTCATTGTTGTGACCCCATATATCTGTTCTGTGGTATTTCATAAACAGCCGATGCTCAAAAGTTAAAACTTCTCGGTATTTATTTCCTAACTAAGAATGAACATCATTTATTTATTGCCTGATGATTTTTTTATCAGTAACTGCTATGGATTTTAAAGTAAAACAATGTCAGGAAGTGGGATTTTGCATCATGGTTGGGTGCACTGCAAACAGAAGGGATTGATTCTCTTCTCATCTTGGTTAACTCTGAATTGTGGTTAACGGAGCCAGAATTGATCTGCAGCCATGTTTTCCCTTCCAGCTGCTACAGAATCAGAGGCCAGATTTATTCTCGTTTTCTCATCTCGTCCATCCACAGAGTCATTTTTGACAGATACGTTTTCAGATGTTATCAGACTTTGTTGGTAAAGACTCATTTTGCATTGTATTGTGCTTTTCTGTTGTTTTCAGTCATCGGCCATCTTTTCCTTATATACTGTATGTCCTCTGCCACTCGTCTCCGTATCTCTTCATCACAGCTGTCCATCTGTATTTTCTCCCAGGTTTATCATTTGCTCTTATCAGCTCCTGGTTCCTCTGGGCTTCCCGCACTTCGTATCGGCCTAACTGATTACACTGGAGCAGTGCTACACTTTCAAGAGAGATTATGTGTCACTGTCAGTGTGTGCATTAACAAACCTGATTAGTWTGGTCACATTTTCCCCGCACTAATTTATTTTTGAGTATTTGTGCTCAAATACGATGTAGGCATCTTGTGGATATTGGTAAATATTATGAACTTGTAAACAATGACTGCTTTAGTAATGATTTATTTGATTGGGCTTATCAGTATTTGTCATACATATAAAGTGCCATAACCTCAGGTCAAAGTGACTCAGAGTCTGCTTAAAGTTTGATAGAGTACAGCCATTATTTTTAGACAGCAGTGATGGAGTACCAGGTAGCACACGGGCCTCGCTGCTTTCCTCTGAGCTTCTGTTTCCTGAGTGGAAACACTACCAAATGGTACGTCTGCTGCGAAAAAAATAATAAACGAAAGAAAAAATAAATCCCACAGCTCTTCCTCGAAACAATCTTTAAAAAATGGAATCTGAGATCCCCTGGCCACCCTTCCGTCTTTCTGTTTGAAAAATTCGTCTTTGGGAAATTTCAGGGAAGCACTTGAACTGTGGCGGAGCAAAGCTGTATTAACCGAGCAATAAGTGGGATTATATTTGCCGTGTAAATGACAGTGAGAGGTCCCTTGGAAAGTCTCAATTTGTTTTTTATTTCTTTGCTTAAATGTGCAGCTGATTGGCTGTTAGACTGGTGCTAAAGAAGCAACAGATTGACCAGATTGTGAACATTGTTGTTTATTTTTGTAACTTTCCAGTTTCCATTTATGTACTGTTCTAAAAAAAAGCTATTAGACAGAAGAGTGTCTGACAAACTAGCATGCTGAGTCATAAAGGGAAACATTTCAGATGACAAAGGTCAAGGATGCCCCCCTTCAGCTTGAAAGAAAAACTGGATAACTTTGAACATCAATGCGATTTTTTTTAAACTCTTGATCATATAAAAGATATGAATCACAAACCATTACTTTAACTAGCAGCTGGTATGTTCTGATGAGTCTTGCTTGCTTTTTAAAGCTTTGATTTACAGATTATTTTTGTATTCTGACAGAAGGAGAATGAACATAATGATGTGATAAACACCTATTTTGCTTCCTTGTTTGTACCCAATCTGAAACRAGATCACGTCTGTCCATGTTTCTCTCCAGGGTAATGATTGAAATTTTAGTAGAATTTGTGTTTAAAGCCAACCCGCTGAAGTCAGAACAGTTTAATGTCCATCATTAATGATTGTCAGTGACATCACTGTTAYCCTGTGTCTTTATTCTCGTATCTTGAGGTCTAATTTCAAATTGACAACAAACAAATCTACACATTTTAGGTTTTGTTATGGGGCACTACCCCGTGATCCTCATCTCTCATATGTGGATGTGGATGTAATCYGTTTTGATCTTATTTTTAGGTTTATCTTCAGGTGCTTTGGAGAAAAGGCAGATGAATAGTTAAAGTGAATTTGACTCAGCAGTTTTTCCATGGTCAAGATTCATCTTTTCTCTCCTAAGCTGACCCCTTCACTGACGTTCTCTTTGTCTCGCTCTGTCTCACTGTCTCCCTCCCGCCCACTTTCTATCCACAGAATTACGTGAGCGAAGAGTAATGAAAAGACATATTGTGTTCTGGTGAATGCGAGCTGTGTGTTTCAGTAGCAGTTTTTTCTCTCTCTCTCTCTCTCTCTCTGTCTCTCATCCTCTACCATCATACAGTCGTTGCAGCCTTGGCGTTCTTCAGTGGGCAAAGAACCAAGGACTGTTTGAAACATTATTTACCAGACTTTTCTTGCTAGTTGAAGTTATCACATGCTGCGCTCAGAGTTTACCTGAACATTATTGATAAAATAAGCTGCTAAAAACTTGATATTTCAAAGGMAGATGGAGGCTGTATTTTACAGTTCATGGCTGATGGAGTTTAGCCAAGTACAGATCTACTGTGTCGATGGATGTTTTGTGGACCTTTTGTAGGACAGTCTTCAATCTGTGAGAGCTAAAAAAATGTTCACATTGGTATTTAAACATGGAATTTTTTTATGAGGCATACAAAATGACTGTAGTCTTCGTGAATGTGTGGTAGTTCGTCTTTGAGGATGTTTGACGTCAGCAACTGCTGCTCATTGACTGGTTCACTGACCGGGTTGGGGGGTTATGTCACACAGATGAGACTAACTTTACTTGAAATTTTTGCAGCAGCTATAACATTTTGTCACGTTTAAMTAAACAAGTTACCAAACAACAAGCTGCCATTAGCAACCATTATCTCACCATTCTCTGTCGTCATGCCCTCTTGTCTTAAATGTCATATCGGGATGAATCGGTACAGCCTTCTGTACTTTTCCTTCGAGTTTGGTGTACTCCTATATTGTTGTGTCSCAAATAAAACAAAATAAGATTCTGCATGTTTAATGTTATGATCCTGCCCACATCGAGGCAGCKCTCTGCTCAATGAAACACAACCAGGGTAGAATAAGTCCAGGCCGACTGAACTGAGCCGAGCCGAGCCGAGCCGAGCATTACAATGTAAAAATGCCTCTAGTCTCCAGCTCCCCTTGACTCTAAACAGGGACAAAATGTATAAAAAGATGAATGCAGCATTCATATGAAACATACATTAGCTGTAACAATAAAATGAAGAAAATGGGTTATTAGCACCAACTATATCTTAYTGCAATTGCTTTCTGTTTATAATCAAAGCACCATTCAGGGTCAGGAAAGAGCACTGATACTTGCAGGATATTCTTCTGGTTCTTCACCGGGTTGCAGGTAGTTATTATTCTCGGATGATGTTTGCTGTAGATTCGTTTCGCCTCTCTACATATTCAAATGTCAGCCCTGATTGCTGAACCTAAGCTTGAAGGCCAAACAGTGYCCTTTTCTGACACAACTACAGCAGGGTAGAGTCTGATAGGAATCTAGACTCATTCAGCTGCTGCYCCTGTGTTTCATTCAGATCGTCTGCAAGTCCTTCTCTCTGTTTGCCTTCCTGTGTATCAAACAGCCTTATTACACTCCCACTTCYCCTCCGTCTGTCTGTCTGCATCAGTGTCCTCACATGCTTGTCTGTCTCGCTGGCTGTGTGTCTGTTGGCATACATGAGTGGGCTAAAGTTCACGTCATGTGCTCGTCTTGTTGATTTGTAGCCTTTTGGTCACGTGTCACCCGCCTCCTCAGCAATCATGTTTACTGTCTCTGTCTGCTGCCCGGGCTTTATTTAAATGACGAAAAATGGCTCAGTGAGCAACRGGCCTACAGCAGTTTAGATAACATGACAAAAAATACCACATTAGCATTATTGGTTGTCTACATAGAAAGGAATCTAATTCACGAGAAAAAGGATAGTTTTCACTTGGAAACATTTTTATCATAATAAGAAATAAGAAATTGCATCACTTTTTTTTTTGGGTCCTTAGAAACCATTGAAACATCTAAAACTGACAAAACCTATTGGTAGGCTGCACTCTAAGTTTTAAGAAACTTATAGAAAAACAGTAAAAACGTTCATTTACAAACAGTAAAAGTAAAAATTCTGCTTTACCTTTTCATTTTCTGAATGTACAAATGTGCTCCAAAGGCATATGGAATGAAACACATCTAGATAAATAGTTTTTAATGTACAGATTTGTGAAATGAACCTTTTCTGCAGGTTTGTTAGAGGAAAACTTACAAAATGTCAGCTGCTCTTATTCAACTTAATACCCAAGGAAATCGTGGTCGTTTAAAACATGTACCTTGGAGCTACAGTAAACTGCAGACTTCTGGATTTAAGTTAACACAAGTAGGGGTCTCTGCAGAACTGTTGTCCTGTGGGTGGAGACGGCCCAAATCATCATTGGCCAAGGGCTTAATGTGGGCGGAGACGTCCCTGCTCGTGATTGGCCAAGGTGTTGATGTGGGCGGAGATGGCCCAAGAGATGTCGGATTGACGGTGGGGTATGATTTGATTTGATTTGATTTATTTATTTAACAGGAAAAGATTATTAAAAATCAAGCCTGACTCAGCATAATTGCTGTTTTACAGCAGGTTCCTTATCTGCAGCACATAAAACACTCAGAATTACAACATCACAATCACATCATTATTATTACACCATAGACACAAAGACAAACAAGCATACCAAATTTCAAAAAGGCAGCATTTGCAAAATCAGATGTCTAAATATGAGCACAACAAAAAGTGTCCAGCAGATGGCAGACAAGATTCTTCTTAAAGGGTTTTGAAATGGACTTTATGTTTTGAGGAACGTCATTCCATGCTTTAGTATAAACATAGAAGAAAGACCTCTGGCCGTAACAGTTTTTAAAAGTTGGTAATATCAGTTGTCCTTTTGTAACAGATCTGGTTGAATGACCACTTCCAGAATTTGATTTGGGCTGGAGGCAGCGGGGGTTTGGTCGAGTCAGGCAGGAAGTAAAATGTTTTTTTTAGATTAATTTTAGTCATAACTTGAGAAAGGAAAGTGCTAGTTGCASGCAATTTGAACGTCTTACATGTGAAAGGATGTGTAACCATATGGCTCGGTCAAAACATCCCTAACCAGCCTGTAAAAAAATATTGATTTTTAGCTATCTTTTTACAGGCTGGCTAGGGATGTTTTAACCAAGCCATATTGTTACACATCCTTTCACATGTAMGACGTTCAAATTTTGTGCAGCTAGCACTTTCCTTTTCTCAAGTTATGACTAAAATTTAGCTTWAAAAGCATGTTGCTTTCTGCCTGACTCGATCAAGCTAGTCCCCGCTGCCTCCAGCTTCCTCAAACCCCACYGTCAATCCAACCAATCACGTCTCAGGTCATCTCTGTCCACATTAAGACCTCCGCCAATCACGAGCAGGGACGTCTCCGCCCACAGGACAAAACTTACTGCAGAGACACCTTACTCAGTTAACAAGGTACACCAAAACTTTTAATGTCATCCAATTGCTTAACTCTTTCCAGTGAGTCTGTAGGTAGCCCATGGAGCATATTGAAGGGCATGACATATTGCTACAGAATATTCTTCTTGATTGGCTGGTAGCCTGATAGAACCGGTCCCCAGAAAAATATACCACATTCGTTTGGACCATTTTCTTCAATTTGTTGTTTGCAACTGCAGCAAGTGTTGTGGTTAAAAATAGCTGCAATAAGTGAGCTCCTTTTCCAGGAGTTTGACGGAGCACATAGCTGCATGAGTTGTATGTTTTTCTTGAGTAAGATGGATGGTGAAACGACATTGGTCCAAGTTTCTGCCGCTGTGGTTTTACATCGTTCMCTAAAGAATGTAGGTCTGCAGAGTCACAAATGAAGGGAAATCTGAAAGATAGATGCTCGACATCAGCGATTCCGTGACAAAAGAGATAGAACAAAGGCAAGGTAAAGGGGGATGCTGTTCTAACATGTCCTCTCTCACGAATCACCATCTGCTCTCTCCACCCTTTKCGCCTCCTCAGATTCAGGACTATCAATGCTGCATTGAACCTGGGTCAGCTTGCAGCCAATTTGMAGAGAAGTTGTGAACCCATTAAAGTGCTTGTTCACCACAACTTTCATCCTTTTCCTCTTATGTTCCTTAACCCCCCACCCCACCCCCCACACACACAGTGTCTCCAGTGAATAGCCGCATACCCTTGCATGAATAAAGGCTGAACAAAAACTTGGCTTTTTKTCAAGGACACCACGGTTCAGGTTGAAGGAGTAAAAAAAAAAGAAGAAATTCACGCAGTTAGGACGAGTATCTGTGCTTTTTAAATTTTATCTACACACTAAAAAATGCTTTTAATTTCACCTCATCGTTTGCTGTTTCTAGAATGTTGCTGGTTTTGGTGCAACGCTGATCTATTTTGTGTTGTAATTGGCTGAAATGAGACCTGCAGTTTAATCTGTTTGTTGAACATAAGCAAGACTTCGAGCTTCGTTTCTTTTTATTTTTCTCTCTGCTTTGTCTTTCTTTGGACGAACAGGTGGCCAATTATTTCTGTCTTGCACAAAAAAAAAATAATGTACGAGCAAGAAAGTGAATACTTGGATTGACAAAAGAAAACAGTTGTTTTTGTCAGAAATGGTTCCATAGTGCTGATATAGTTTTTTTTTTCCTTGTTTTTTCTTTTACACCAGCACCTTGTAGTGACATGCCAAGTTGTTTCTTAACGGTGCTTTTCCAGTTGATGTACTTTTTTCAAGACAGCACCCACCACCACCCTTCTGGAAAGCATCTGTTTCTGCTGTTGTATCTTATTTTGAAAGGATTATACAGTAGAAACTATGTCATTGGTGTGTTTAGCCTTACTGCCAGAATACTCTCTCCACTCTAAGCTACTGAAACAGGTGAAAATGGAACAAACATAAAGCTCCTCAGCTAACAGAAGGAGCTGGGGATTGGAGGGRGGGGAATAATTAAGGAAAAATCAAATAATTACTGATAAAATTAAAGTGTGTTTTTGCCTAAAAAAGCCACCCTTAATGGAAAATAGCTAGTTTAGCCAAAAGTCATATTATTTATTTTTGTTTCTCATTTAAACTTTCATCTTTGTGTTTTTTTTCTTTAAATAAAAGCTTCCTCTTTACTCATCCTGGTCTGCAGACTAAGTACTTCTTAATGGCAATCTGTGGAATAAATTAGGAACGCAAGTAGGCCATCTTAAAAGTCACCAAACAAGCAATAGCTGTAATGAACATCTACATTGTGTGTTTATTAAAAGCCCCCAGAGGGTCCAAGCTTGTTCACACTCACTCCTATCTTTCTGCTTTTGTTTGAGGATCTATTTAGCAGTTATTGAATGATGTGATTGACACAAATATACAGACTGAAAAAGAGGCRTTAAACTGATCTGAGAGGAGCAGTTTTCTTCTGCAGAAGTTAACAAGAACTGTAAAAAAAAAAAGAAAGAAAAATAGGTCAGGAGACAGAATAAATGATAAAATCAAACTTTCTCCCAGCATGGACATTCAGTGAGACTGAGTCTGCAGCCATGGGAGGCAGCCGCAAATGTTTCCAGCKTTTGTTAGCCTCTGATTTATGGTCAGCCACTGAG
This sequence comes from Austrofundulus limnaeus, assembly GCF_001266775.1. NCBI lineage: Eukaryota > Metazoa > Chordata > Actinopteri > Cyprinodontiformes > Rivulidae > Austrofundulus > Austrofundulus limnaeus. Next base: position 374,692 of record NW_013952434.1, on the reverse strand, counting down.
TTCTTGAGGTGTCAGCCCAGATTTCCTGCTAACCAGTGGGTGGACTTGGTTATTCACAGTTACACATTGATGTTGTTGTTTTTAAAGCCTTGTAAATTTTCCTCTTAATTGTGCAGAAAAAAAGACAAATTGAGAGAGTTGTTGGGCTCCGACTTTAACACACCAGCAGAAACAGAGGAGGTTAATAGCAGCTATTCTCTTGTGTGGTGTTTGTCGTGAATTGTGACMTTTTATTAGCATAAAGTCCACATGAGAACAGTCAAAGTTTGATAAATCAGTATATTGATATGTTTATGTAGCACAGTGGTTATAGTCGGATTTCCTTCATGATAACAATTTGCTAAATCCAAATTTCAGACCTATATCCTGCATTCTTGTCATTTATATTTTTTATTTGTAAAATAMATGCTCAAATGTCAAAATCAGCTGCTAGAAAGAAATCCATTGTGAAATCCTTAAAAGAAGCATTTTTCTCAACTCAAATTTTTAATTTTACTTAGAAAGTTTTTATATTTTCTGCCTTCTTTTTAAAGAGCAAAAGAAAAGTTCGCTTTTCTCCCTCCCTGCACAAAGTTTCCATTGATATACACAAACACAAAAGCTTGCCCTATGTGATGGCACTGGATCAATATTATGCTTTCTCCACCCTGCTCGCTTCCTGTTTGCACAGAGCAGTCAATGTGCCTAGTAATCCCAAACGGAGGAAATCTCAGTGAGTGCTTGTTTTTACAGGGACTTTTTTTTCCTCTTTGTTTTCCTTTTTTTTTTTTTTACTCCGTCAATGTTCAGCTTGTTAATCTAACTCGGACATAGAAAAACAAGTCTTTGCACAAAGGAATGTTTGTAGTCAAGTGTCACTTTGACTTGCTTTGTCTCGTTGTTTTTATAAATTTTGGTCACTTTCTCTTCCTCTTGACAGTTCTTTCCAGCAGCTCACAGATTTTCTTCCTCCATCGTGCTCTGAGCTTCTTTAGGATGCAAACGGGAAACATTTATGCTTATTGCTCGCCGCCTTAAGGTTTAATGGATTTTAAGCTTGTTGTGAGAGCGTTTGTGACAATATGTCATGAACCAGTGGTTCCGTTTTAATGAAACCCACAGAAAGTAATTATTGAATTAACATTTCCAACTGACTTACGTTTTGGAGTCAACCTGATTTAATATGGCTGCCACAGCTAACTAACCTTAAAATAAAGACACAAAACTGGCCATAATTCAGTWATTTTTACAGGTATCGGGCTAAAAATAGGTGTGGTTGTAGCTGAGTCATTTACAACACGTACTATTATTGTGTGATCATAAAATTGTGCTTAATGTAACTTTCAAGGTTTAACCAAAATGGCTACGACTCAGTCTTTTCTCAACACAAGAAGATCTTCCTCTAAAAGTGGTGGCAAGAGAAGCTGTGGAGGATTTGCATTCCTTCAAGGAATGCCAGGCTTTTTGAATATTTCTGCATTCAGACATTCGAACATTCATTAAACATGTTGCATTACATAAAGTTTATGTATGATGTATATCTGAATCATGTGTCAGTGTCCTAATTTCTTGTTGGCTGCAAAATGTCCAGCCAGTCATCATTGGTGTTTTCTAAAAAATAAATAAATAACTAAAAATCACCTATTCTGCATGGATGAGTCACTGATAAACACCTTGCAGCAAAGGGAAATTCTAGCACTGAGGAAATAAAAGGCAGAATAAAACATAAAAAATGTCGACTGATGGACTAAGAAGTGCTTAATGAGCACTTCAAACTGTCAGGATCTTGCTGCAGAATGACAGACTGACAACAAATAGCAAAAAAAAAAGCAGTATGACAAGTAGAAACTTCTGTCAAAGTGTTGGAAATGTGAGGCCATCAGGTGGATACTGATGGGAGAGTTTTAGACAAAAAGAGCATAAAGGTTTTTTTTTTTGGTAAAACAGTTTCCTTTCTTTTATTCATTCCTTTTCAAACATCCGTAACTGAATGGGAAAGACTGCAGTTTTTTGCAGGCTGCTGCCAGTAATCTGAATCAAAATGGTATCGCAGATGATGCAGAAATGATAGAGCTATAGAAAGGAAAAGTGGCGACTTTACTGGTGGTTTATTTACAACCCAGGCCCCCTATACAGTTTTGAAAATGTGTTATATAAGTGGCTTCATCGGTTTATGAAAGAAAAGGCCTTGAGCCATTCAGACATAAATTGATATTTACTGAGTGTAGCATCTTTTCCACAGTTTCACTCAGATTTGCTTGTAACAGTCACTGGAGATGCGCCTACTGCAGTTTTTCAGGCCAATTTCAATTTCTGATTTTATTTTTCGTTGATCTGCCAATTCAGATTTTGGCCAATTCTGATTTCTCTCTCTGCAAACCAGATACTGTGAATTACCTGCTTAAATTAGGGGTGTCCCAATACCAGTTTTTCTCAAACTGAGTGCAAGTTTGAGTACTTCACTTTGAGTACTCACCTACAGAGTACTTACTGAGTTAGAACCTAAACATTATACATTGACTTTACAAACAGCTCTCCTTCCATATAGGCCTACAGCCCCTCCAACTCTATCAAATCAAATGTACAACACAATAATTTTTTCTTTCAACTTGTTTAATTTTCTTAAACATGGTACTGACAAACTTCATTTGAAATGTAAACTGTAACACATTCAATCGCAATATTGAGGCATTTTGGATAAGTACAGGTGTAAGAAACGTTTTCACTGAGAGATGACACACCAACCAGGAGACAAATTCAGATTTAGACTTGAATATAAAATTGCAATAAAGCCATACAAATACCTTCAGCTGGACCAAAATACATACCTTTATTCAGTCTAAGATTATTTTGGTATCGAATCAAATCAATCCACACATTTTATCCCTTATCTTCCGGGTCTGGCCACACCTCAGGGGCAAAATGTCACACTGAGTGGGAGGGTCTTGTCTATCTTGTGACCAGACCCATTTACAACAGTCTTTCCATCTAATGAGAGATAAATAACCATATGTTGGTCTGTTGTATGATGATAGGTGCTTTTTAACTAATCTTGTCTTTTTAAAAGTACACTCTGTTTTGAGATGAGCTGTGACAGAATCATGCATATAAATTAATCAGTTTAATCATGGCACACAAAGATATGAAATTACACACTTAGATGATCAAAAATAGCCTAGATCTCTCAATAAAAACAAGAGTGTGTAGTGCATTTAAGAATTAGCGTTAAACAGAATAAATTTTCCTTTAATAGCACTTGTAGAAATGCTGGTATTGGGCTGAACATGCTAAGAATACATAAGTAAAGCATTTTTTAACACTTTCAGATTGTCTGGTTTAGCTAACCAGTTGATTTGTTGGTGCATYCCTAATGTCATCCAAGGGAACCACATAGTGCATGTGATATCTGCCGTTTACATGAGATTTGGATCCAGGGTACACTTAGTGACCCTGCAGGAAGACTATTGACTCAAAGCCAATATACTCAATATACTCCATCCAAAGCTGCAAAATCAGCTTTCTTTGTCACAGTTACGTGATGAAAATTGCGTAATTTTTGCGATTATTCAGAAGTTTGTGAGCTGGTTTGTTTATGCAGGAAACCATCAGACAACCATGGTGGCATTTTGCTTAAATTATTTTGCTTCCTGAAGCTGATTATTGTGCGTCCAAACAACATGGATAGTTTTGAGGTGCAGCTGTCCGAGGCTGTCAGAAAGTGCATCCATATGACACTTTCAGACACTTACAATATAAAGATAGGTAAATAGACAAAAACTCACAGAGGAAAAAAGGTGTGGCACTTTATTTGTGACAGATTTGTGGCCAAGCAGCAGATATCAGCGTGGAGTCTCCAGCTGGAAGAAACCCAATGCTGATAATACCAACAGTAGGAGGTGTTTCCCAGGAGCTCAACATGGTTTGTCTCATGGGCTGAGGCGTGTGCAAAAACAAATCTTGAGCAACAACGTGACCGTGCGTCGACTGTTCGGCTTCAGATCGAGTATTTTGGGGCCTTCAGGAACCCAAGTTTTCAAAATGAAATATCACGTACATTGTGTTTGTATAAAACATCTGCAACAGATTGTTTGGATACCAGTTTTTTCTACACTATTAAAGGCAAACTAAGCAGGAAATTATTAAGGAAACACCATTTATTAGCTCATAAAGAAGGAATTTATCTTTCTGTTTTACAAAAGCAAGCATGTCAGGGACTATTGTCAAAGTTTGCTGAATAATKGCAGTTTTCATTGTAACAGCTTTTAAAGGAAATGTCAAGTTGAACAAGATCTACTCACTTGAATGTAATAATTCTGATAGAATTGTGAGGAAAGCCACCTGTGTCGCACATTCCTTCGCCCGGATGCTGCTCGTTCAAGTAGCCCTCGGAGCTCCGCAGAACTGGCGMGTGTGTGTTCTGCATCCCACAGAGATTTTCCTGTAACAGTTTCCCCTCTTGGACCACCTACAGCTGTGTGCCAATTAAAATCACCACCCACCACTTCCTGACCCACATGGTTTAGCTCACACACACTTAACGCTCACTTAACTGTGCAACAAGCTGGAGAGGAGTAAAGGTAATCAATAAATAATTAAYGAYAACTGGGTCTACCTATTTATAATTGATACCTTCGGTTATCATTTAAACCATCCATCTGCGCTTCTTCTGTACTTCTCTGTTCAACCAGCTGTGGACCACGAACAGCTACATTTTAGCTGCTCCAGAATCAGCTCATTTCTCGGGTTAAATGTGAATTTGATGCCTGATTTTCTTTTCTAAATTCCTGCAGATCACAACTCTGATCAACCACAAAGACAAGCCAAAGAAGTCTGAGCGCACCCTGGCAGCGATCCACAGGGTGGGTCAGGCAGTGAACGTGGCGGTGGGACGTTTCGTTGCCGTCGGCGAGGCCATCGCCTCCGAGAACCAGGAGCTGAAAGATGAGATGGGTCAAGCATGTTTTGAGGCACGCAGAGCAGGTAGGCATCCTTTAGCTTGAACCTTTTGTAGTGCTTGACATTTTACCAAACTGCTGCGTTTGAACTTAAAGCAGTGTTGAGTGTTTGTCTTTTTCTGTGAAAATGTGGTTGTTTTGCTCTGCTGACGGCTCTTCATTCTCTAAGCCTATTTTCTTTCTTGTAGAGGGTAATGCTATTTTTTTTCTTTTTTACTGGCACTGTGAAGACTTTATGGCATTATGAGTTTCCCACTGTGTATGTGTGGAACTCATCAGCCAGCGAGCTGTGCTAGTTTTCAGTGTTTTGTGGAGACAAACTGTGACAGTTTCATAAAGCGTCAGGCGTCACCTTCAGGCCTTGCAGTGTTATCAAATTTTAGCAAATTTCTATCAGTCTGGACAGCCTTGCTGTCAAACAGTATTACACTGGAAGACCTCCAGAGTGCTCTAAAGACATTGTGGTTATTGGATTGGGAATAAAGGCTGAAAAAAGAAAAAAAAAACTACTGCAGCACCTAAGGGTGCGGTGTAGAATAGAGAATTAAAGTGTCTTTACCGGCATGGACATAATGGACTTTWWWRRAARKTWWTKGRMMMYTYCYKRAARGKTWWTWRRMMWTTTTTTGTTAGCTTGAGAAATTTCTATCATTCTGGCGTTGTGTAGGCTGAGGCTATGTAAAGAAGCTATAAATATGCCTTCAGCGTTTGTCACACCGCCTAGTCTAATTTGAACGAGTGTGAAAAATGGCAAGCATCTCCATATAATGAGGTTTTAATATTATGAGACAGTAAGATGTTCTACTGCTGTGCAATGATTGACAGTTTTTACATTGTTACAAATAATCCTGATCAAAACATGAACAACTTAGTCCACTACAATAATAAGTAATCACTTATTATTAATTCCAAGTCCTACTGTCAGCTGTTCGCTCGTATTTTCTGTGACTGCATTGGCAAATTTGAATACGCTTCATGTAACTCCTAAATAGTGCTGATTTTTAACGACAGCTAAAACTCAAACCAAGACAAGCGCAGGTGGGAGAAGAATAGATCGGTGAGAAAATGTTGAATGTGTGAATCTGTATGCTTATAGCCGAAGACTGCARACCTGCCTGCATGTGTAAATGTGTGCATATTTCTTGCCTGGTGCAGCTAATTTATTCCACTTCTCACTCGTTGACCTCTCAGGGATGTGTTTTCACAGTTTTCTTTTTCTCTGACAGACTTTAGACAGTTGTTCACTGATTCTTTTTTTTTTTCCTCTCCTGGCTTCCGACTCTTCTTTCCATTTTTCTTTTTAATTACATAAACATCTTGAATGATAAAAAACGAAGCTTCTCTTTTTAAGATTTTTTTTCCCCAAGTCTGCAGGGGAGAGAAGAGTTAGTTAGCGAAAGGGTGATGTTTCAGTAATGCCTAGCCACTAGGAGGATTTAATAAAACTGTGCCTCAGCCTTGTGTGCTGTAATGAATGAAATAAAATCAGACCCAGAGCACTTGTTTAATTTGAGGCTGCCCTTCATCTGAGTGTTTGAGCGATCTAATGAGGCAGGTCAGTGAAGGCAGCCTGTTGGATCTGTTGAACTCGCTCACACATTTGCATGCTAACAGTCTCACTCGCTCATTTGGCTTTAGAGGGATAAAAGGGGGAAAAGATGACTGTTGGGATCAAGATAAATTCATACCACACTCAGGTGGTGAGGGTTTAATATTTAAATACAACCTGGATTATACAGGGTTAGTTTACATATAGTATAGCCATTTTTATGTTGGCCATGGTCAATCAGCTGYTGTGGCCATCTTGAATTTGTGTGACTCCAAAAGTTAACAAGTTGTAGACGTTTCATCAAAATCAATCCAGTGGTTTGCAAACAGCCAGGCAGGGAMAGTTTCAAGCAGAAACTCAGCTATTACTACGCCAAATGTTTGCTCAATTTCTCTCAAATTGACAGAAATATGGCCATTGCAACAAAAGTTAATTACTCTTAGAATATTTTCTCTTATTTACCACTGATTAAATGTTTTTAACACTAAACACTAAATTCAGCTAATGTGGTTATCGGTTTTGAAGGCAAGTGTCTATAAACAAGAATTGAGGATCTTTTAAAAATACTGAATTAGTGAAACTTTTATTGAAAATACATTTAATAATTTTTTTCTAATTTTATATGTTTTGAAACAAAAACACTTGAATTTGACTAAAGCCTATGCTCACTATCCCAGTACAGCCAGTCAGGGTGTTTGTACACCTTTCTATATGAGCCAGGACAGGAAGGTTTAACTAGTTAGCAGAGCTGACACTGAAACTGAGCCTGTCAAATGCAATCCGATCRTCTGGGCTGCTTCTTCAAAGGACCAGCCAAACCAAAAAAGACAATCAAGCAGCATGACCCCATACCAACCTTTTTGTTCCCCTTCCCTCCTCCTACTGCAGCTTCATTTCTGCCCTAAGATTTCTCTCCTCAGTCCCTTTCCTTTTGTTCAAAKGAGTTTGATTTCTGCTGCAATGTTCTGTGAGAAAAATAAAGCAGCTTTGAAGAACTGAAGCAGAAAAAACACAGACCCTTGAAAGAATGTGATTGAAGATTTAGCATTAAGATCTTAACAAGCTAGTTACGAACTTTTAAGCTTTCTATCCKAAAACTGGCTCAAAGACAGTATCCCTGTTGTGTTTGGGTCAGGGTGGCATAGTTAGCATACCATTGTGCTTAATATGGTTCTGTTGGACCTCATTCAATCCCAGATGAAGTGGACTTTTGAACGTGTAGAGTTACAGATTGGCACAACATTTTAATGGTGTTTGAAAAGAAAAGAGCTGGTTTGGGATGCCCAGGGTTTTTACTCTAGAAATCACCTCAAAACACTGAGAAAATGTGCGATGTAAATATAACACATGTTTGTAATAATTGTTGCACCCCTATTCAGCACAGGACCCCCTGAGGTGAACATGACACATTATAGTCTGAACTAAGAGGTTTTTAAGAATTCCAAATCCGTCTCTCTACTGTATATATTCTCTTTTTTTTGACCCACTCACATCAGAACAAAGTRGTCCTAGAGGTATTTCTATCTACACCCTGCAGTTTTTTTGTTATTGTTTATGTTAAAATATATACAGTATATACGTATATTGTGCTGATAAACCTGAGTGGTCTGTTGACTGACTGTTGTATTTGTTCAAATAATTGTTATGGGCAGGTTACAATATAAAAATGTTTGTCATAATCATGTCTTGTGATTATTTGACAGGAGTTTTACTTTTAAACTGTAAGTGTATTTAATTTAGTTATGTTATTTATGATAGTTTAGTTATGATGTAAATACAATAAAAATTAAACCAAGATTTAGAATAATTATCATTTTGATCCGTACATTGGTAATGTCTGACTGCGCCTCGTGCCACTTTACGTAATAAATTGGGCCCCGGGGTCAAAARAGTTAAGAACCCCTGGTATAGGGTAGGGCTGCCACGATTAATCGATTAATCGACGACTAATCGATTATTAAAATAATCGATGACTAATTTAATAATCGATTAATCGTTTTCTTTTTTTTGTTGTTGTTCTTTACTTTGTTTTTCTCTCCAAACTGCTTTGACACCTTCCACTGCCACATCTGCCTTTCTGTCCTTGACACACATGCACAGTAGTGGTAACTGGGGTAGGCCGTGGACGTCACAAGACATTAWACAGACAGGCTCTGGTATCATGGCTACCTGACAACGGAGCTCAAAGTGTGGGATCATTTTAAGAAAATGAAAGAGAAACCTGTACAATATCTGCAGAGCAGAACTTGCCTTCCACAGCAATTATTTTTAGTTAGCATATAGCTAAAATCTAACGATGRTTATATAATAGCAGCTGCATTCTGGCGCGATAAGCTCTATGTTTTATATTCAATTAACGTATGATCCGATTAGTCGACTAATCGAATAAATAATCGGTGATTAATCGATTATAAAAATAATCGTTTGTGGCAGCCCTAGTATAGGGTGCAGTGTGTAATTTTACAGTGTCGGTGGAACAGTTCTTGTTTTGCTTCCRCCACAAACAAAGCACTGATGGTGGGTAAAGAAGTTTCTGTGGCTTCTGGTTTTGGCCTTCATAGATGCTACATCTCATACTTCAAACATCACTTGCTAACTAATCTTACCTGCTTAGTCTTAAAGTGCATGTGACATCAAATTTTTGTGATAAATATGAATGCATTTTTGAAAAGATTATATTAGTGACGTATTGCAAAAGAAGTTTTATGACACTGAAATGGATAGTTGTTGAGATATTTGTGTGTGAAGTAACAGGAAGTGATGTCAAAGGGGAATGTCTGCATGTAAACAGCATTACTACGACAGCCGACAACACAGACTGCAGAGAAGAATCTGATTTTTTTATTACCAGTAGATTCTTTTGAGTCACTTTCAGAAAGATGAAGAAGACAGAGTTCAATAATATTGTTTTAATATACTTTTGTAAAAAGTTTCCCTTTGATGTCACTTCCTGTTTCACTTTAGCTGAGCCAAGTTTAAAAGAAAATAAGCCAGTTATGTGACAAAAAGGATTAAATCATGTGTTTTATGCCAAGTTTCTTAAATATAAAGTTGTTTTTTTTTACTTATTGTATTTGAAGTATATTCATGTCACAGGTACTTTAATCCTAATTTTTAAGTTAGCAGTCAAAAGACACCCCTTATTTATGTATCAACAAAAGGTTGTTAACTAAAATGAGAACCTTGGAAAGCAATATTTAAGCTGAGTATTCACWTTTTTACCATAAACAGACTTTACTATAAACCCATATAGCTGAAGTACTTTTAAAAAAACAAACTTGAGCATCCTCATAATAAGAAACCTGGTTTGAAATTGTAAGTGATTCCCTGAGCTGTATAGAAGGAGGTGAAATAAAATGAACAGTCAGGTATTGTTGCACAAATCACATTTAATATGAATTTTAGCACCTAAGAGCTGCTGCTTCGCCTGAATCAGCATGCCCTTTTCTTCTGCATGATAAGATTCAGAGGAATGTGTCTTTAAAGTTCAGGTACTTCATTTATGCTAAATCTAACTGCAAAGCTCACTCTGCCCGGGTCATTCACTGTCGGGATGATAGGGTCAGGAAGACCTAACTTTGCAAGCTGAAGTAATGTTACATCTTTGTTCCTTGTMCTGGAAAACTGTGATTTYCCCYTKGGRWYMAWWAARKWWTTWTCAATCAATCAATCATTGCTRCATTTATTTTAGGGGTACACAAGAAATTGGAACTTTATTGTCATCACAATTTCAGTGAGCTCAATAACAATATCACAAAGGACTGTTTGGTGGCCATTGATTCATAGGCTGGTGTATTTCATGTACAATTCATTTGTGTTCTCCATGCTTTGGCCATGCAGTGAACTCTTTTCTGGTTCAGATGATAGTGATGACTGAAGAGAATGTGAGGACTGAGGAAAATGTGGGTTTATTTCAATTGATTTCAGCATTGYTATATTACACAATAAAAAAAATCTACACTTCCCCTTTCTTGGACTGTGAGGYACACAGTATGTAAGCAACAGGTTTCTTATGAAACGGCTAACCGTACCCTCCTCTCATYTTCCGCAGGTGATGCCATCGCCCAGCTGACTGACATGGGCTCGGCCGTGCAGTCTCAGTCAGACGGCCGTGTCACGGTGTTCAGCGACAGAACGGGGATGGTGAAGGCCGCMCGCCTGCTCCTCTCCTCAGTCACCAAGGTCCTCGTTCTCGCTGATCGCATCGTCATCAAACAGATAATCACGTCACGCAACAAGGTAAATGAGGAGCACTGACATGCATACATCGTCTCTCCGACATGCAGACTCTCCTGAGTCCTTTACTTCCTCGCAGATAAGCCCTCTTAAAGAGTACTCAGGACATTTAGCGACTGTATAACACCACACAGAGCCTGTCTCTTGTTCATACCTGGCTGTGTTCTTAGTCAGACAGGGTGATGTAGCTTCAGACTGAGCCAAGCATGGAAACTGGGGGGGGGCTTAATCATGACTGGTTAGCTTTGTATGGGCAGACAGTCGACAGCCCTCTGTTCTCCATTACTGGCAAACACAATTAGATCTCTTCCCCTTCTTTGTGCAGCACAGATAAAAGCTGCTTTATTGGCACTGCCAGCTAACGTATCCTCAACAGCTAAATTAGCAGCTTGCAGGGGCTATTATTACCTAAAATATAGCTGCAGGGATGCCTAATCTGAGTACTTCATTTCAGAGTTCACCGAGGTAATTATGTCATGGATTTACCAGAAAAAAAAAACTCATTGGTTGTAAACAAAAACAAACAACTGAAATGAATCTAGGATTCCTTAATGGAAGCCGTGCATGTCAAAGGTTTAAGCAAAGATCTTACATATTTTTGTGTTTGCTAAAGTTGACCAACTGTCGTGGTCAGTTCAGTCTCATAACCTCTGTTGCATGAGAGGTTTGTGAACAGGCATTTAGCTAGATGAGTGTCTTTGGTTTTCTGACGCCTTCTTCCAGCTGATGACATCTCTGGACACCATGCTTAACCTTACGTTCACAGAGAGTTGTTGTTTTTCTACAATMCGTAAATTTCGTAAAATTGACCGCAAATATTTCATGAAGCCAGAGGAAGACACACAGAATAAATAATGTCGTCTTGGCTGTTGTTGTGCGTTGTCTTTACAAACTCCTCTCCCGGTCTGTCTGTAGCTTTACGTAAATTTTGTAAACTTATGCATATTTTGTAAGCRGTGTGGGAGGTGACTGCAGTTATTTTTTGAAGCCAGAGTGTGACACATAAAGATTAAATTAAACCGACTGGGATAGAGGAGGTGAGAAGMAAATTTACAGCTTCAGCAGCTGTCGTGTGTTGTTTTCCCAATCGCCGCTCCAGGTCAGTTCGTAACGTTTTTAAACATTCAGGGGGGAAATTATATTAGTTTAAAATGGTACTCAAGCAATATTATCATTTATTGCTATGATTTCTGAGAATTTATCATGCAGAAAAATTTGTTTTCGTGACCGGCCTGCTTCTACGCACATTCAGTGATTGCATTCTGAGCATTTCAGTATACTCTGTCCTGTGGTTTTTGAAAATAATTATCAATGCAACGTTGATGTGTGCARTATTTAGTCACATTGACCATTCATTCTAAAGCACTGCTGCCCCAGTTTCCACACATAGCCTACAATTTTCACATCCGATTACACGGTCTCGAAAAGTTTTGATGAAAAATACATTTCTTTTTGTGTGTGATGTTGTTTTAACTAATAAGATAAACACAAGTTTGTCGCTCTGCTTCTCCTGCCAGGTTCTTGTAACCCTCGACAAACTGGAGAGAGTCAGCACCTTCCAGGAATTTGTACAGATTTTCGGTCAGTTTGGAAACGAGATGGTGGAATTTGCTCACCTCACAGGAGACAGACAGAACGTGAGTAGCATTTGATAAAACAYTTTTTTTTCTTCTCCTATTTTCGCCCTTACATTTCAGTCATCAGGTTCTTTGAACATTTATCATAGGAAGAAACACTACAAAATCCTTTAGCAGCTACGTTTTGCATTATGTGCAKAGACTTTGTCTACTTGTGATTATTTTAATTTTTTGCATGAACACTGTATGAGAGCAGGTGTTAAAACTGGAGTTTAATATCTGCAGAGGCTACACTATGAAGTGCAGCAAACTGGAACCAAATCAATAATCCAAGCATAAAACATTTACACAATAAAAAAAAGAAATCAAATTAGGCTTCCATTGTCTTCTTTTTGTTTTTGCAAATTCTCTTCACTTTCCGTTTGTTTTATGAACCCGTAAAGGAACACAAGGGTCWGATGGGACTCATACTCCTCAAAGATTGTTTCCATAAAGATTCAGTGTTGATACGAGCTGACCCGTGCTTTCAGCCACCCCGCTCTCTCTGCAGCACATCAGCCATCCTGCAGCCTGTCTGCAAAACAAAAATGTGTGCTCAAAGCTTCGGGGGGAAAAACACTCCCAACTTCAGGGGGTTCAAAGTTTTGTGCTGTCAGAGGCTGCTAATCCCACTTTGATGCATATTTCCCGTCTCTGCAGCTAAAGCRCTTTGCCTGCAGAAGTTGACGTGAAGTGCAGCGGCTGCGCTATCTCGACAGGGAGGGAGAATCAACCAGCCCGCCCTCTGAATTTCGTCAGGCCTCGTGTTTTCAAACACGTCACGTCTCTCTCCTTGTTGCTGCTAATGCTTCCTCTCCTCATCTCCCCTGTTTTTTTTTATTTTATTTATATATTTATTTTTTATTGGCGGAAGGGGGTGGGGTGTTCACTCACACTCATGCACATGCATCCAGGAGCGAACATCTCTTTGGAGGAGCTACTATCTTCATCTATTGAAGCCAGATGAGCGCAGAGGCAAAAAAAAAAAGGGAATAATAATGACAGATAATCACAGCATCTTTGTAATCTTTGGCAGCGTGCCCAGAGAGAAGTTGATTCAGCTGCCTTTTTCAAATCCTGCCTTTGCATCATTCAAACTGCAGATCTTTAYGTGTGGTTTGCATGCAGAGTGACGTGAACACAAAATCTACTTTCTCATTCTGATTCTCTTTATTTCAAATGTGTAAACTGGCAAAGAGATATGTGTTATGCTGTATTTCTATGTACCAACAAGAAACTTTTAATACTTCATGTCCCTCAGACACCAAGCTGTAGCTAACAGGGATAATTTGGATCCTTTGGAATGGGGTTCTGTGGAAGCGTTATAAACAATATCCAACCTGTTTTAGATGGCTTTTTTTTTAACAAGGACACTTTATTAAATAATACTTAAAAAATCTATGTAAATAAACATCAGTTATTATTTGTTTTGTTTGTTTTTGTGTTGTAGGACTTGAAGGATGAGAAGAAGAAAGCCAGGATGGCAGCAGCCAGAGCAGTTCTGGAGAAATGTACCATGATGCTCCTCACAGCCTCCAAGGTAAACGGACAAGGAGTCAGTGATCAGCTTCGGACTTTTAACACCTCTGGGTTTTGTTGTTGTTGTTTTTAATTCCAACGTCTCCAATATGCTTAAATAATGTAAAAGTTGAGTCAGAGAATAAGCAAAACAAAAGAGAGAGAGAGTAGTGGAGGTTAAAAGTGTTGACCCTTCACATTGAATTTCTTGGGCAGACTTGCCTCAGGCACCCGGATTGTGAGTCGGCGAGGATCAACAAAGACGCCGTGTTCCACCGAATGCGCTGTGCCCTGGAGCAGGTCATCGAGATCGTTACTGAGGCACGCATCTGTGGGGAGAGCAAGGTCCTTCCCACCAGCATCTACAACAGCATCAAAGACTTTAAGGTGGCCTCAACAAAGACTTTCAGTTAAAAATGTCACGATGCTCGTCCAACAAACAAAACCACTGCTTCTCTTAAAGGGCTTATTGTGTTGAATGTTTTTATTCTTTGAAAGCTAAATGTTTCAGGAGCAGTGCACACAATTATTTTTATTAAGCTGCTTGTTTAATTACATTATTTAATTCTATGCTCATTGCGAGTCCAAACTGTGGTTGCAGAATAACCGAGTTTACCTTCTTGGTGATTGTTGGAGCTTCAGGTGTGACTCATTCTATCAATCCTCCTTTTAGAATTCTCTTAATACAGTCGTGTGAATCACTATAAAGCCACCCTCACACTTACTAATCTACTGTCGCCGTGCTGAACGCTGGCAGATGAAAGAGCTGAACCCTCGTGAACACACTTAGAGGGCACCTCATCCTCCGAGAGAAAAGACGAAGGAAGTATTTTAATGGAAAGCCCAGAGATGATTGTGGCTTTTGATAAAAAAGGCTCACAGGTTTTTAATGACAGAGTTTACTGGGAGTAATAACATAAAATACGGAAACTGGTTAACACGTTGGAGAGATCTTTGTTAATGAACGAGTTGGGACGAGGGCAAAATGCATTAGCTGTTATGTTCTTTGGCTTTTTGATTTTTGTTTTGCAGCTTTAAAGGCCTAAAATGGGGAAAAGTAGATATGAAAAAAAAAACGGTTACAATCTCCCCCTTAATTGCTTTTTTTTTGTAATTTTATTTCATTTTTTACCATCCCCCTCCCCTCCTGTAGTCCAGCGTGGAGTGCCTGCGGGAGAACCTGTACCTCTCGACGCCACCGAGCGTGGCCGGTCAGCTGGAAGCCCTGGTGGAGCGGACGGAGGACTTCACCGACTCTCCCTACACCAGCCACGAGCAGCGCCAGGCCATCCTCGGTCTGTGCCAGCTGGCGCGTCAGGACACCCAGCAGCTGGCGCACGCCTGGACTGAGGCGGTACGTTGGCACCGGCTGGAGGTCAGCTGTGCAACCGTGCATTCATACCTGCAGGAGGCTTCATAGAAAACACGAAGCCGTGTGAGGGAATATGAGCAAGCTTCTCATCTGTGACACGGTTGATTTAATTAAAAAATGCAAAACAGACGTGTTCAAAAAGAAGCTGGGAGATTGTACATTAGTGTTCAAAAGTTATGAACCAACACCAACTTCTTTATAATTAGATTTTTTTAGTCAGTCCTGTTTCCAAACTACTCATTAACACTTTTTTTTAAATGTGACAAGATGTGAATTTCAAATGACAGTATGTCTTGTGAGTGAATCTTAGCTACTACTATATTTATAAAACTRACTGAATTACAGCATTTTTTGTGCTGGCCAATGTTAATTAGCTCAGGCAACTCCAAAAGTGATTGAGTTGTAGATGTACGTCCTCTGTTTACGTTCTATGAGTTTCGTTAAAATCTGACCAGTGGTTCAGGCAATATTTTGATAACAGACACACGAACAGGCACACGTTGAAACATTATCACCTGTATTTTTGTTTTGCTTTCTGTGGCAGGTAATTAAAATGTAGAAATCTGTGATTTTAKGTCTAATTTTTAAATGACTGAATTTACGCCAGTCCTAATTTTTCCTCCCATTTTGCTACATTCTACAACAAATGGTCTTCCTTTGTTTATCATTTAGTTAATTGGAACAGGTGAATTGTTGAAGACAGCAATCATCAGCTGCTGCCTGTTAAAATACTTCTCAAATGGGAGCAATCTGCGTGCGTTTGTCTCTGTGGCAGCCTAAAGATGGAGATCAGCAGCGCTGCAGCATCCTGCATAAACTCATCATTAACCTCCTCAGTCTGTTTCCTCGCTTCTCCTGGAACAACGGAGCATAATAACCCACCTGAATAATATTAATGTGTTTTTTTTTTGTGGTTTTGTTTTTTATTAACGGAAGCTCAGCCAGTCAGCCGTCAGGGGAACAACATGCAGTCTTCTCTGGCGTTCAGCAGCGTCTCCTTGGYCTTAAAAAGTGACAGACTTAGGAAACACGAGCCTTTGTGCTGCAGCTCCTTCTCACTGTAAACTTCTCCCGGCGCCTTCAGAGAGCCCGCAGCTGCATAATTGTACAGTAGTGCTTCATCTAATCCTCGCAATTGAAGGTCGCGCTGAGACTTGAAAAGACTCGAGTGCTGTGGTGTTGAGAAAGTAGAGAGATAGAATTTGCAAATATTATTTCTACCCAGGTCTATCCGTGCGTTTATATTGGTAGGTTTGTAGACTGAAGGTTTGTTTTAGTTTCAGTTTTATCCCAACTAGTCTGAAATTTGGAAAATTGTGGCACTGTGTTTGTTGAGTTACATAATTGGGTTTGCACTTTGATTGCACAAAATGATACGAGCCTTGCATACTTAGGAGACAAAAGCTCACAAATGTCAGTCAGACCAATTAAAGCTYGAAGTTCAGGTTATTATCATGTGTTTAAAAGGAATCCCGACTAGCTGTAACATTATACATTTTTTGATAAACATTTACTTAAAAAATAAAACAAAAATTGTAAAAAATATTGTCGGCTGTTTAGTTTTTAAAAATTTAAAAAAAATTATTGTCACACCAGCTAAAACCACGATCTCCCGAGCTAACTCTATTAGTTTTGCAACTAAAACTACAGGAATATGTGGTGTTAGTTAAGATACTATCGCTAACGCTATAATTAAGTATTAGCTTGGGCGCTAATGCTTACAGTAATATTATTACATGTCAGTGACATCACAGTAAAAAAAAAATTACATCCTGCTTTGCAAACCAGGGCAGGAGCAGCAGCAGCTTTGCGCATGCCTGATTCATTTGCAGYGGCCTCCTCTCAGCTGACTGCAGCCGGGGTGCAGCGAGGCTTCAGTGAGTCGATCCGCTTGTCAGCTCTTTAGAAAGGGGCTCACCGCAAAACTCGCTGCTCACTAAGGAAAATGCTTGGGAAATGCAGTCGCCAAAGCCTCCAAAAGTCACCAAGAACATCTGGAAAAGACACTAGATTTGTCGCTAGTTGCTTTTCGGAAAAAAATGTCGTTATAGGGGTCTGAAAACTTGCCAAATCTAGGGACAAAGTCACTAATGCCCCGTTTTCACTAGTGCCACGTGTAGTGTCGGTACGGTTCAATATGGTTCCAAGCCATTTCCATTAGGCCAGAWTCTTGGAACCAGCCCGTTTTTAGTACCTACTTGGTTRTGGTTCCAAGCGGTCCCAGTCGACACCAAAATGCGACGTCAGAACACTGTTCGTCACTGATTGGCTAGGGGGCGGAGTCACTGGTTTCGTTTGAGCTGCCTTTACAACAACAACTCAAGGTGCCATTTTTTCATTTGTAGCAGTGACATTAGTTGTGTTTCCATCCAATTTTAATTCAAATTTTTTAGCGAATTTTTTAAATTTCAGAACTTGTTCGGCAAATGTGTTTCCATCTCTCATTTTGCGCATTAACTCTTTTTTRAAAAACCCAAAAACCACCTCCACTAACCGTCCAAAACACACCGACTGGAACGTCAATAGAAAAGCACCCAAACTGACCGTACTGACACTGACTGTACCGACACTACACTAAGTGGCACTGGTGGAAAAGGGGTATAATAAGTTGGCAACACTGGACAGAGGACCTAATGAACGTCATCATTTATCCAATATGCTTTGCTGCGTTAATAACATGGCACCGTCTGTGTATATATATATTTTTTATTTAAAAAAAATAAACAGTCTGCAGTATTTTTTACAGTCTTTGTTTTACAATGGAAGTTAATGTTTATCAGATAATGCCTAACATTACAACTAGTCGAGGTTCCATTTAAAACCTCTTTGTGTCACATGCTTATTCTCCCCTCGTTGTGTCTTTGGAGCAGCAGTCTGTTCATGCCAAAGAGGCCACAGAGGAGCTGGAGGTGGCCATTCTGAAGTCGTGCCAGAGCATCAACGACCTGAGGCGCGAGGTGAGACATATCATCCGAAAAGTTTCAGACCGGAACGTTTCCTCTGTCTCGCTTCCCACTTTTACATCCCTCCAGCTGTCAGCTCACTTCGTCACCTCAGCTCCTCTTTTCTGTCTTCTGCCCCTCTCTCAAAAATGCCACGACCAAATGCCTCCCTCGCGGTCATCTCTCTTTCACTTTAATCTTCAATTCCTCCCACAGCTCCATAAGGTCGCGGTGGGCCGCGCCTCCGACTTGCTGAAGGTTCACGGGGAGCATCTGCCTCTGAGGGCTCTCAAAGCGGCGGGCGCCGAGGGAAACCTGGAGGCCGTGGCAGAGTATTCGCGCACGCTCACCGAGCAGAAGGAGCAGCTGGTGGAGGTGGGTGAGGGCGGGGGGGCTTTCTGGGGCACTGGGAACAGAAAAGCCAGTACAAGGATGACTCAAAGTTTATTACTTGGATAAAAATTTGTAATTATGATCATATTTGTMTGAATAATTTACTTTATCTCCTCTGAATTGCCACCGTTGTTCCTGATGCAAAAGCTTAAATGTGGGAGGAGTTTAGTCAGACCTTGGCGATTTGATTTGTTCAGAATCAGAATACTTTATTGATACMCAGGGGGAAATTGCAATTATTACAGCTGCAACCATTCAAGTAAGCATTAGAGATAAAATACAAAGGAAGAAATATTAGAGCAGACTAGAAAAAAATAAGTATAAATACTCTGGAGAACCAAATGAACATAGAAAACAATAAGCATACTTTGACATCTATACAGTGTAAATAAAAAATACAGTRATATATTCTAAAGCTAAAAACAGTATGGCTGATGCAGAAGTCCCATCAGATATCATCAGATGATATAAGAATAGGTGATGATGTTCTATACTATTATAAAAATTGTGATTTTTAGGTCTGGAATTTTTAAATTACCCCAAATATATACTTTTTTTCCGTTTGTTTCCAGACATGCCGGCTGTTGTGTCATGTGTCGGGTACGGAGCCGTTGGAGATAACATGTATCCACGCTGAGGAGACCTTCCACGTCATTGGTCCCCAGGTAGCATAAATTGAATATCTGTTGTGAAAGTTGTTATTAAACACTTTTAACTGCACCCCACTGACTCGATGTGTGAGCTGCAGAAATGCAGCRATTGCTTGATGGGGTTGGAATCAGACAATTTTCTGTTTGATCGGCTCGCCCAGTGGTGAGCAAATCCAGCTCTCAAAACTCGGTTAATTTGAATCCATGTTTGTTCTTAGTTTTTTATGTTTCAAAATAAAACTGCATAAAGTTTTACAATCTAATCTGATTTTACAACCTAAATGTATAAATGGAAATCATCTGTAATGTTATTGGCAGTGGCTGCATTCCAACCCTATTCTGCATAACTTTTTGTTCACGGTAAAAKTATCAGCTCTCAACGAGATGTGTCGACTGTAAATAAGACAGTTATATTCATGTTGGGAAGCGTAATGCGCCAAGAGTTCAGGCCATGAGTTCTGGTTCCACCAGTGGGTCCCAAATGGTGTACTTTCAAARTATAAAGCTTGTCTTTGCTTTAACCACTAACATGAAAAAATAAATAAATAAAAAAGTGAAGCGTTTTTTAAATTTGCAGCTTTTTATTTTGTCTTGTTTTATTTTGAAACAGAAAAAAAAGAACAAACCATACATGGATTGTCTTTTTTTGGTACATAAGTTTGACTTGTAGCCCTTAAGTGTCTTAAAATAATCACAATTTAAAAAAAGAGAACAAAAACAGTAACTTTTTATGTTGTTTTTTGTTAGAAAACACAGAATTTTCAGTTCAACCAAATCTAGAATAACTAACTTTGATAAAAGTTATAGACAAAGAAAAAAAGCATCATAATTGGAAGGTCAGAGCTTTACAAACATTAGAAATCAGAATCGGCCTGAAAATCTGCAACTGGTGCATCTCACAAAAACRCCGGCTACATTTACCAGCTTTCCTTTAAATCAGCAAACTCTAACCAATCTCACAGGGATTGGTGAGCAAAACGTACGACAMGTAAAATCAAATTTATTTCTCATCTCCCGTCTCCTCTACCTGCCGTCCACTCAGAGCACGCTGCCCACCTCCATCTCCACCTAATTATATTTGCTCTTGAAAWCCATTTGTGACAGTAATTATCCAGCGGTGTAGAATGTTCCCGTCCCGCAGTGTTAAAGCCAGACCTCGTGTGACTCTGCAGTAATGACTCTGCTCTTAAGGTCAAAGGTCAGCCAATCAATAACAGTGCAGTACGTGTTGTTGTTAGTGATATCTCTCTGTTCCTGCCCGGGGGTAATGCAGCGGTGGCCCACGGGGTAATTGGCAATTAGATCCAACACTGCGGGAGAAGGATGTTCAGCATGTGYGCACACACTCATAACTGCGCTTCGATTTCATCTGTCTGTCAAGAGATCAGGCTTGATTGCAGATATAAATTGCAGCGCGTGTTTCAAACGTTTCCCTCCACCTCGCATTTGAACTGTCGAATCTGTTGGCGCAGATCATCTCGGCTGCCCAGACGCTGGCGCTCCACCCGTCCAGTAAGATCGCCAAGGAGAACCTGGAGGTGTTCTGCGAGGCCTGGGAGTCTCAGCTCTGCGACATGRCCCTGCTGCTCAAAGAGATCAACGACGTCTTCGAGGGACGACGAGGTGTGTCGAGGGTTTTTCATTGGGAATCYAAATACAGTGAACAAAACTGATTTAATCCAATTCCTGGTGACAGATTAGCTTTTAATTATCCTTTTCCTGCATGTTGGAAAACTAAACTAGCAGCCTCTCTACCAAATTGGCTGTTGCCTCCTGAGACGCTAGTCATCAGATCATAGTTGATGGTTTCTTAGATTCCGTTCATCCCGTTTTTTTTTTCTTTCTGAGCCCTGATAGAATAAAATTCTTTAATAAAGCAGAGATGAATCATTCTGTCCTTGAGATTTTTTTTTTCACAAGCTTTAATAGAAGTTAAAGTTGAAGCAAGGCGGCACATATCTTTTGGAAATTATTCATCACGTGGACCGTGGGAAGTATTTTTTTTTTATTTATTCGTTATTATTTTATTCTAAAAGAACAACCATCGTTGCCATTGAACACTCATGTTTTCATTCCTCCTCTTCTCTGGATTTGTTACTAAGGCAGTTATGTGAAATTTCCAAGTGATGTAATCATTAAAATTTAATTGATTGTATCTGTTCTGATGAAAACGGATTGCATGAGATGGTGACGTACATCAGGTAGAATAAATCTTTTTAGCTCTGTTGCGATGCAACATACATGTGTATATCATTTATTTTCTTTATCGTTTAACCTAAATTAAAAGAAATTGTTCATGATTTTGAAGGAAAACGTCTCAAAGTGAGCAATTCCCACTAAAAAGGTCATTGAAATATTTAGCTAGTATTACAATGAATGAGTGTGGTGATTGCAGGTTTTAACCTTGAGATAATCAGAGTAACTCTTTTCTCCTAGGCGACAAAAGACCCTATTTGTCACTTCCGAGACCCGGGGTGTGTATCACACTATCCATCCTCATAAATGTTTTACTGAAACAGTGGTTTGCAGTCTTGTGATGAAATCCCACTCTGTTTTTTCCTGTGTTTTTTCCTCAGAAACACTCAACTAACCTGAAGTCTGCCAAGGCTGTCAAGTTGGATGCAGAGGTAGCGTGAGCTGCTTGCTCATCTGGCTTTCAGCGCAATTAATCACCTCCCTTCTCGTGGCGTGTTCTGTCAGAGGAATATTCATCTCGAAGAAGCGTCGTGTCACCYTCTTATAAAATTGTTGGTGTAGTAATCTGTTGCAATTTTGCTTGGCTGCAGTTTWTTTATTTATTTATTTTTTCCCCCGCGCTCCGCCGCCGCAGGAAGCAGCGTTATGGTGATTAGAGGCTGTCTGAGTGTGCAAACAAGTGAAAAGAAGCTTGTTTTGCTCATTTGCATTTCCAGAATAACATCCATTATGCGTCTCCCTTTGTGCGTCCCTGTGGGTGCAGGAGCAGACGAGCATGGCCAAGCTGGGGCTGGAGCTGCGCCTGCTGTCGTCGGACGTGGACTCAGAGGTGGAGAAGTGGGAGGAGCAGGAGCACGACATCGTCCGGCAGAGCCAGAGCATCGCCAGCATGACGTACAACATGTACCTGTTCACCAGGTAGCCTGCTGTAGGGATGTTCCATACCTACGGTTTTCTTTCAGATTCTGATACAGAGTAAAACTCAGACAGGTATCGCAGACATTGATCCGATTCTGATACTTAATGCAAATACACTGGATGTGTCTGGTAAACCTTTTAAAAAGTAGTTTTTAAAATTGCAGCATTATAAATTATAAGACATCAGAGTAGTGTTGTAGTCAAGACCACCTAACCCAAGACTAGAGTGTATCGAGACGGAGAAAAGACCAAACCTTTTAGGGGTTGCACCAAGTCAAGACCAGAAAAAAATGCCCTAAAATACTCAGGGTACTGTAGACAAGTAGCTACAGGTAATTTAATATGAATAAATAATACTGATTAGGGCCAGGTAAACAAGGTTGCTGTGGATCCTTAAAGTATTAAAAGGCATTGAATTTTTCAATCCAAAATTAAGGCCTTAATTAGCCTTAAAATGTTTTAAATCAGTCTTTCATAGGTCTTAAAAATGTTAACACATTTTACGTAGGATGACTAATTCATCTCAAATATTAAAATAATTGGTAACGTTTATTTGTTTTTAAAATAATTGACTGAATGCCTCTTACAGCTCATTTTGTTTTAAAATAAACTTTTGGCTAAAATTGTTGCTAACTGGGGTTTTTTCCGTTTGTGTTTATTGTGAAGTTGGTCTTAAATTTAATTTCAAGTGACATTAATTAGGTCTTAAAATGTCTTAAATTTTACTTGCCTTAAGCTGTAGGAACCGTGGTAAAGAATTTTTGTACAGAGGCAGATTGCTAACGTTAGCTAGCTAGCTTTGCTAACATAGCTTATATTTCTTTGTGCCCGATCTGTCCCAGAAGCACGATCCGTACCGTTTGTTTTTAGCATGTAGCATTTTGCTAGACTGATGACAGAATTCATTTGATTTCAGTCTTTCATCACCTGCAATGTTTCATAGAAAAGGCAACATTTGCAACAGATATGGATTTTTATTCTAGGAAAAAAAATAAAACAAAGATAAGATGAATTATAACATGAAAGTCTAGGAAATAGTCGGCAAGTTATTATAAATACATACATACACAGCGTAAATCTATTATTACTACTACTATCTTTTATTCATCAAAATGTTTACAATAATAAAACTGTTTTCAGAATATAATTTAACACACCTTTATAAGTAAATATGGAAATAATTATTTTCAGTATTTTTTCCTAAATCACATTCCAGAACTGTATCATTTAGCGCGTGCGCAAATGAGCTAACCATACGGATCGTGCTTCCGGGACRGATTGGGCAGCCACAGAGCTTCCTTTCTAAGTGACAATAAAAGTTTGATGTAATCCTCACCATGAATAATAAAACCAATAAAATTGTTTTTTGTTTATCAAGAACTACTATAAAAAAACTTGCATTTTGATTTGCATTACAAGAACATAACATGAAAATACTGCCGTTCTTCTACACTTACTCACTACCCAGGCARAACAAAAAAGTAGTTCTCACCAACCGTGTGTCTTTTAGGCAAAATTTCAGTAGTTTACTTCATTTCCACTGTGTTCCATTTAACGATATACATTACCTGAAATGACTGAAGTATCAAAGTATCAATATTTTGATTTTAGTACTGATTTTAGAGCATTAAGTTCTGGTATCGGTGGTATCTGTCACCAGCCTGCTGAACCTTCTTCACGTCAAACCCTCTAAGCCACCGAYAGCTGTTGATATTTACAAGACAAACATCCAGGTTGACACGATGTTGAGTCACGTTGACATTCTGATTGTTGTTTACAGTTTTGATGATTGCCATAGCTGTTTGTGTTTCTAATCAGTGTCTCTATTATTTTTCCCATCGATTCCTCAGAGGAGAAGGCTTATTGAAGACGACTGTAGATCTTTTTCATCAGGCTGAGGTATCAACATCCACTCTCCTCCTCTTGTTCTTTTTTTCCCCCTTCAGTTTTATTAAAGCCGTAGATGAATGCATGTGCTGTTTCATTAAATCAAAAATAGACCGATGCTTGCAAATCGATAGGGTTGTAAACGCACTCATTCGGTGATTCATTAATTCTCTGCAGATTTGACAGATTCTGACAAAAATGTTATAAATGAGCTGGAAACATGGCGTTGCCATCTCAGGAGTGATGAGGTTGTGTGAAGGGGTGTAAACTATTGAACTGAGATTATTGCCACTAATGTGGAGTCATTTGGAGGAACCCAATGAGTCAGCCAAGATTTATTCAGTTTGAATGATAAGAAATAAGAGAGATGGATAAGAGCCAAAGAGATGCTTATGCTTAGTGACTATTTTTAATGTAGTGCTTCTTAGTTAAAATATAAACGTATCTTTTTTTTGTATTTATCTACAAGTTATTTTCATTTGTTTGTCGTTTGGAAGGTTCTGTCTGAAGAGGGACTCCATCTTTGCTCATCTCTTCGCACTTTTTCTACTCAGGTAAATTAAAGCCCATCAGGAAACAACACCACATCCCATTGTTCCGATTACAAAATAAAAGTAGTCATTAAAATTCGTAAAAAAGAGAAAAAAAATCACATTTCTTCTAATGGTCTGAAAACATCAGTTTTCTCTGTTCTCTATGACATTTTCTAAACTGTTATGTCACAGTAGTTGTGACTGACGGGGGCAGATACAAAGTGCCTTGTTTGGATTTAAAGAGRCAGCRTCAAAGCGAGTTGATCAGAMACACCTCCGAAAAGGGGTGRAAAGAGGGGCTTGTGGAGCTACAATAAGGAGGAAATCAAACCAAAGCATTGCAGTTCCACTTTATATAGACCCCAACTGAATGATTTAAATATTTTAAAAAGGATTAAAATGCATGAAGTGCAGTTTTAACTTAGTAATACTCCCACACACTTCTGTACCAGAATTTAAAWCACTCCCTTATAGATTTCAATTGTGAAGTTAATAGTGGTGGCAATACAGCCTCAAGGTTATATCTTAATACTAATATTTAAATATATATTTATGGTGATTAAATAAAAAAAGGAACATTTTRTTTCTGATTAAAGCTTACAGGCAGCATTTATTACCACAAACAAGTTGTTGTGCCTTAGGGATTGTACGCCCGTTGTGTTGTCATTCTTACACATTTATGATGCAAAAGTTGTACAGACATTATCGTGGAAGTTATTTGCAAAGCCGTTTTATTTTCCTTTTGGTGACAGTAAGCCCCCCCTCACTTATTTTGGCACACAGAAACAGACTGGCACCTGTGTCAGCACCTTTATCTCCTTCTCACATCCATATCACCCATTCTGACACGTCTGCTGCTGCCTATAAATCACTCAGCCGGAGCAGGAAATTAAGGCTGTCACACACCTCTTTTCCTCTCCAGAGCTGAGATCTAACAAACAAACAAACACGACCTCGTGTGCCTTTCTTCCTTCCTCTTGCTCTCGGACCAACTCCATCCCCAGGTTCTGGGAGTGAAATTAAATGACTCTTTTTTGAGAGCCTTTAAYGACCACCATTACTCACTGYTGGAGAAGTGTATGTTKTTKTTTTTTTTGTCCACWCGTGAAGAAGGGATTGGTGTCTTTGACTGAATCTGCTCAGAATTAAAATCCRTGGCTTTTCAACCTGCCTTGTACTTTCTGATTAATTACATCAATCAAGCTGGTGCTAATGCATCACCTGCACTCTGATTTAGCACCAAACATGTTGGCAGCACACCTCTGTTATCCTCGTTGAAAAGTCAAATGACACGCAGCCCTGGTTTAAAAAAAATGTTTTGATTTTAGGTTATTGGTGGCAGTAAATAAAGTAGATTATTGGTGTCTCTGGCTGATATTTTCAGGATTGTCTCCACTGGTTTAACAGACTTAAGGAGGAATTCACTGACAAGGAAACGTTCTTCTTGTGTTTATTTGATGATGCTGATTAATCTTAGGAGAGCTGTAATACTAGTGCAGTGAACCTGTCCAGGTTTGCACACGTTACCCCTGCCTGCATGTAAAAAAAAACCTTCCGTCTTTCCAGCTGGTTGATGAGGAGAAGTCTGTGCTGCTGACAGAAATGGAGAAGCTGGTGGGGCTGTGCCAACAGCTGCAGATGGGGGCCAAGACTCCTGTACAGGGCAAGACTGCCACCTTCCAGAAGGTACCCACACTGCACCTGTTTGTGTTGACCGTATGCATTGAAAAGCTGCCACCGGTGGCTTGTTTTTGCCCATCATTTGATCGATTTGTGCTCATTAGGTTTGTGAGCAGGGCAGGTTTACAGCAACTACTTTTCTCACACAGCTTTTAGCTTTAAACGCATGAAGAATAAAGCCCCAACAAGATATTTCCGTGTCGCACCGAGCACACTAAAGAGCTCAGCTGAGTGTGCGTTTGGCTCTGTGTTTGAGTGATCTGTAAGTAAACAGCAACATCTAACAGAGTGTTCCACTAATGGACGGCTATGAGGAGTTAAGGAGTATCTGGGGCACTGATGAGTTTCCTGAAAACGGTGCGTCACAAAAGGCGAAGGTTTGAATCAGAAAGGAACGGGTGAAGAGTAGCTCGTCCTCCRCTGATTAATGACTCCCTCCTGCTTCATTTAACACCAACTGTGGAGGCTTTGTCTCTTAGTTACAGGTCAGGCTTTTCTTAAAATGGATTGGTTTATAAAATGCCTTTTTTTTCTATTTTCTACAGTGGAAAAATATAAATCTGAAACGATTCTGGTGCACGTGAAGGTTAGGATGCAGGTTTTTTCCCAGTCAACAAAATGAGCTGCATTGCTTTTCTTGCAGCTGATTTTAAAGTGCCTGTGACATGCCTATTCTTCAAATACAAAACAATCAAAGAAAACATCTTTATACTTCAGAAAATTGGCATGGTGAAGTTTATTTTACCCATTTTTGTCACATAACTGGCCTATTTTCTTTTGAATTTGGCTCTGCCAAAGTGAAACAGGAAGTGACATCAAAGGGGAATTAATTAATCATTAGTAAAATAAACTCTTTTTTTATTTATTAAAACAAAATTACTTAAACTTTAACTCTGCGTCATCTCTTTGAAAGCGACTCAAAAAAATCTAAAGAAACATCAGATTCTTCTCTACAGTCTGTGTTGTAAC
>NW_013952434.1:337030-346357 GCF_001266775.1 Austrofundulus limnaeus | reverse complement strand
GCCATAATCTTACCATCAGATTGAAGTAAGATTTTGTCACACCACATTTTGGTCATTAGAATTAATTAAAACTCTTTTGTTAACAAGGAAATGAGTAGAAAAAGTGACTTTAAAGTTAATTGATGGGCTTACTTTCTAATATGTTTAAAAAAAAAAAGAAAAATGTGTTTAGGCGCTTTTGTTTTGTATAATTCCTTCTCCATCCTGTCCGTTTGCAGTACAAATCAGAGAAGACGAGCCTTRGTTCTCCACAGGACTGGAGGGAAAGGCAGGATGCACCCAGTCCGGTCAAAGAGGACGGCTCTGTTAGCARCAAGAACACGAACGGCTTTGGCGTCAAATCCATGGAGCAGCACATGGCCGCYCTCAACCTCCTGGAGAGCAAATAATCTCCTTTTTTTCCCCCGTCTCTCTCTCTCCTCGCTATTCCCATCAGCCCACCACATACCCAACCTTACCTCTGAGGGCAACCTGAAACTAATGAAACTGAAAGGACTGCAGCTGTGGTGTGAAGACGACGCAGGGATTTGTTTTCAACASCTGGAGGACAAAAAGCACTGAGGCACCAGTTCTACTCTCGTCCACTGGATGGAGACAATCAGCCAACACGACACGTCTTCTAAAGAAAGCTACGTTTTTGGAGCCACTTCTCTTTTATCTTAATTATTAGATATAATGATTTAAAAAGAAAATTTAGGGGAGAASTCCACTCGCTGCATAGCCCAGCCATAGATCTGTCTTCACTATGTGCCTATGTGTAACCAGCCCATTTGTTCTGTGCTGTAAATGTGTTGCACGAGTTACAAAAAAACAGTGATGCAGAGCCAGAAAATAAAAAACACGCCATCATTGCTACACTTGTACGGTCGCAACGTTATAATGTTAACAGTTTTATGTGTTAGATGTAGGGGTGATATCTAGAATAACCATCTCACTGTTAACCAGATGACATCATGCTGTTTGCCATCATATTCACTACCAAACATTCCCCCATGTGCCATTTTATTGGACATTATATAAAAATAAAAAAAATCTTCCCAAATGCAACTGTTCTTGTGAAGAATCCGCTCTTTAGCTTCTTATAAGACACTTTGTTCTCGAGTGTTCATCRCTGGAGTTTGTTTTTTCTGTTTGTTTGAGCCTGGTTTTAAAAAAAAGCTTGTCAAAGTTCGTTTCTTTCAACTGGGATTCTGTGGAATCATCATGAACAATTAATATCTTACCTGTTGTAGATAGCTCCTTAAATGACCTCAATTTGGAGGGATAGTCTACAACAGGTAAAAAAAATGAATAATATTCCCACAGAATCCCACTTCAGAACATCTGAACTTTTGCTTTAGTTGTGAGTAATGTCTTTGTTAAATGGAACATTCAAGTGTACTTGTTATGAAGACTATCACTGTAAAGCTGCAAAACAGGCCAACATGTATTAAGTTAGAGCTATAAATATTATGGTACTTGAATTATACAGTATATGATCCTAAAGTAATGACTAAGGTACAAGGTGAGGATGAGACTGAAATGTGTRATCTACAGGAAACTCTTGGTATTGTACTGAAGTGACAGATATGTGGCGGGAAATATATATAGTTTCAAATCACCTCATTTTTTTGAAATTTGAAAGGTCAGTGGGACAAAAAATAAAATATTTTTTCCTAAATTGCTTGTTTTTTTATTTTTTATTTTAAATAATAAAACATATGTTTTCATACTTTCCTTCAAATTGGCAACAGAAAAAAATAAAGCATGTAAAAGCTGAAAACATACTGAATCTTTCAACAAAACCAAAAATATCCTGAAGAAACAGTTTTTTTTTTAAGTCTTTCTGGAGTGGTTTTATCCCACAAAGGTTTCAGTCATCAACAGTTGATACTTGGAAGTCARCAGAAGCCTCATCAGGAGGGTTGGGGGTCTGGTGACGTTCAGAGACTATCTTCTCAAACTCCTCTTGAGTCAGGAGGTTTTTTGTTATGGTCTTGCTTTCTTCAAACTTAGGCAGAATGACAGCAATATATCCTTCAGTAGATGGCTGTTAAGAATTAAAAAAAAAAACAATCAGTTCAAATATTTTAAAAAGTTTAAACTAAAAGCCATATAAAGTTATTAAAGTAATGCATTCTAATAATCTCCAAAAAAAGAATATACCTCCAAATTAGATTATAAATTATTTAATGTCAATATGTTTATACAGAACATAAAAACAAATGTTGAACAAAGTACTTCACAATTCAGCCAAATGAACAGATAAAACAACAAAGAAACACAGAAATGTTCAAAAGTAAGTAAAAAAAAAGCCAATGAGTAAAAATGGGTCTTAAGCACAGACTTGAGAGTCTCAACGATCCGAATGCAAAAAAAGTAAACCTTAGGGTACATGAGCAGATGTAAAGACTGAAACTGTTCATAATAAAAAGAATAGTAAAAATATGGATATGTACCTTTTCTAGCAGGAGATTTGGAGTTTCCAAAATATTCTCGTTGACCTCCAGAAGACGTCCCCGGATGCAACTAAAGCAGYCAAGTGAGTAAACATTACATCAGAAGTAAACGTCTTGAGAAAAACAACAAAAGCCTCACCTGTAGATCGTGTACTCTTTTTCGTCTGAGCATGTGATCCGACACAAAGGTGCAAAATCAGTAAGAAACTGCCCTCCCTGTAGATGGGAGAMATATGAGAATAATAAACCTAAAGTTTCATAAACATTGTCACAAAACAGGAAAGTGTGCACTACATTACCCGCTTGGACTTCCCAGACACTTTATTAGTCAGGCGACTGCAGCCGTTACTGATCTGGTAATTGATGTTTTTGATTGGTAATCCTTTCTGAATGATCGGGTGGGTCTCTGCTAAGGTGACGACACAAAGTCTGCGAGGAGAAACTTACATTTATCAAATCTATCAAGATTTTTAAATACAAAAATGAAAGTGCTGGTTGTGAAAGAGCCTTTCAGTCTTTACAAAGCTAACATTGTTAGGTGTGTGTGTGTGTGGATTATTGTTCAAAGAATAGTATGACGTTAAGGTTTACGTTAGTGTCCGATTCATTCTTATCTTTTGGGCATGTAACATAAACACTTAATTTGACTGAATCACTGGTATRTTTTCAAAATCAAATGAGGGGATATTTGCAAAGTTTTTTTTTATCTTGCCACAAGTTGTGATTAATTGCTAAATCATTTTTAAATGAAGTTCAGCAAGAAGGAACTAAAAATCATATGATACTGTGTCAGTAAAATACAGAAAGTTAATTTTTTGGGGGTGTTTTGTAATCACCACCTGTTATAAGTTACCTGTTTGAATGTTGAAGGATGCAGTGGTCTTCACACGGTTTCCCCTTCATATCTAAAATAGTTAAAAAGACAATAAACGACACACGTTTTATTATTAATGTATTATTCTTTAATAATACAGTTTTCAATGGTGTCAAAAGGAGGTTAGCTTCTTTAGMTTTAAGTGACGTTTTTATTCCAACTTTACAAACCTGCTCTGTACCACCGTGTGAAGTACCTGTCGATAAAAGACGGAGGTTCTGCATTTGTGTTTGTCTGCTCCATGCAGTCCATGAACAGTTTTCAAACCACGGCTACAAAAACACWAATTCAGCGCACTCGCTTGAGCGATGTTTAGCCCGGATAAGCCTGACGGACAGTTGATGGTGTGACACCGGGCGGTCCGTCTGTTAAAAATCTTCTAAAACTTTCAAAGGTTCCGATGATCGATTTTAAATCGGCTATTTTACGTCTTTAAGTAATAAAATAAATCATTCAGCCTACACTTTTCCTTTTATTCTGACCTGTTGTCATGTATGAATAAATGCTCTAAATTACAATGTACAAGAAATCACAACAGTTTATAGGATAAAACTTTTTTTACTCAAATACGTTTATAAATAGTAAGATCAGAAAATTTAAAAAAAGGATAATTTTGCAATAATCTTTTCTAAGTAGAAGCATGTACAATATTTACAAACAGGCGTTTTTGCTCGTAAAAGGCATATAAACAGGTAACATCATATCAGTTTATAAAACATTTAATCTTTCTGTGTGACCTTTGTGTTTTTTTCTGTTTAACTCTTTAGTTTTGCTCAAAGTGCTGATCGACTTCTGGAAATTCTTCCTGTACTTTGTGATCTGYATCGCCTTCAACATCATCATCAGCTACCCTCCAATCCCATTTATTCTTATTTACTGTTTTCTATATATTTTTATATAGATTTTGTCATTAAGCTTCTTGTTTTATAGAGCTTGAAAAAGTTCTTGTGGATCCAAAAAGTAGTTCTAATGAAAATCTAATAAAGTTTATGCATTTTGAAAACTTTATAATTTCTGTGTTGTAGAAAAATATGAGAAATGTTTGGCTGGTTTTGCTGAAAGTTTCAGTTCTTCCAATACTCCTGCACTCCTGACTTCAACASTTAGTTTGACATTTTTTATGTGTTCATTTTTCTTAATAAAAAATATATATTTATAAAACTATTTCCAACGGCCAAAATGTGCTCAAAGTGCTTCACTGAAAAAGTAAAAAAAAAAAAAAGCAATAAAAATGAGAAAAAGGTCAGGGATCCTTGGTATTAAAACGTGCCTGAATAAAAAGGTTTAATTTTTTTAAAAAGGTTTAAAATGTTTTATTATGTTTTTTTTTTCACAAGTTACTGCATTCTCAGGAAATACCAGATCATGCTTTGTGTATAACAAGCTGAATACTTTATAGTTTATTCRACTCAGGTTTTTGTGAAACTTTGATGTGAAACAGGATTTTTATTTTTGCGTTACCCACTAGGTGGTAGACTTTCCTTACTAAAGATACAATTTTACCTCTTTAAATTAAAAGCCCTTAAATACAATCATKTGGTCAAGGAGTATGTGATCTTCTTGTTATATCTATATTACAGATATTTTTACATTTAATTCCACTCCTTTAATTTTACTTGAGACAAAATAATTATGTCATTTCACAGATAAATTTAAAAATAGATGTAATTATTTTTATTTTTTTATTTTTATTTTTTACATTTTGAACTTTTCATTCCATTTAATGCTTYTCAGAAAAGAGTTTGATGTGATTGTTGAGTCTGCAGATCATGATGTCATGCAGACGTCTGGGATATAATAACAGGGATGTTTCTTTTTCCACGATCTAATTGCTCCACATGGACACAGATGAGTTATGCTCCAAACATGTCTGGTATATGCTGCATTACTTTGTATGCACACTGTTAAAAGAAGACAAAAAAGAATATCAGAGTGGGTCACTACAAAAAAATCATGAAAAATCCACTTTGGCTCCTGTGAAGATTTGTTTGTCAGCTTGACCTCTGACACGCAGCAGGCTGAAATCAATCAATTTTAACTGGCTCCATGATGCTTGATCAACATTGTGTTTGTCATTGAGTTCTGCATGTGTCATATGTAGACCTACAGCTAAAAAAATGGAGTGTAGCGGCGTCCTGAAATGTCATATTTATCAGTATTTACTGATCAAAGTGCACATTAATCCAAARCATGATGTTGAGCACTGTTCAGGCTGTGCTACATCTGAGCTGAAAGTCAGAGTTATCACAGAACAGGAGCTCCTTTTGGGACTAAAATCTCTGTGTTTGCTACATCTTTTGCTATCCTTTAACTTCATCAGTCAATGAATATAAAGTATTTATCATGTTAATATCTTTAAATCCCTCAAAACTTACTTAAATCATGAGTTTACTGTATAAGTTGTGTTCTGTRGAAGAGGAGAGGGATCAAAACATGTGATTCTGATTGTTTGACAGTGGAAGTTCAAGCATAGGATATTACCACAGCAATCTGATAAATATGTGTTTTAATATTCTGAAATACGACTTTCACTTTCTCTGCCACACACCAAACACCAACCATTTTTATTTTTTTTTATTATTATTTTTTTCAGCTCCTTTTACTCAGTCTGCATTTCTGGATCTAACGCCCACAAACCGTGACGTCCCCACYGACTTTGGAGCGATTTATGAGTTTCAGAAACAAGCTGAGTTTGCATCTTTTTAGTCTGATTTCACAGTGTTCTATTCAATTCTATTTCCTTCGTAGCACTAATTTCCAGAATCACCATGCATTAYGAGAATTTGAAGAAAAAACACATTAGCACTTGGCAAGTGTGTAAAGGGAATCGCCCTCCTGCAGGATGACAGAGGACAGCCTGGGCCTTGACCTGATGCGCTTTGATTGACRCCATGTTTTTCTTCATTAGTTTCATCCAGGTTCAAAAACTAGGAGCAAACAAGGATTCTCAGCAGATTGCGTAAGCCCACCCAGCAAAAACAAGAACCTTTTTAGAGCTTTTCTGTTTTAAAAGAATGTTTGCTTTCTGTTTGTTTTCTCCTCGAGTCTCTGCAGCTTTGGGTTCAGCTGTGTGTGTGTTGGCTCAGGCTCTCACTTCAACTTTACAGGCATTGTTCTCATGAGCCTTTTTTGGGCACTAAATGTTGGAGCTTTTGCTCCAAACTTGGTTCACAGCAGCTGAAAACATGGACGCGTTCTCATTTGATGCAAGCTTACTTGTCAGACTTTCATTGTTAATTTAAGCATTTTGTTTTGTTTTGTTTTTTTAAGTTTTGTATTTTGTTTGTTTTTTTCTCAGCCTGTCGGCTCGAGTAAAATTGATATCTTGACGTTGCCGAAGATGGCCAGGCTAAAGGTTTCACACCAAAATAGCTTCGGCTCATTCTACAGACAGGAAATGAAAGCAGTAGTATGTATTGTACTATAAATAAAAAGCGACTTTTTCTTTCAACATTGTTTATTAATAGGTCCAAAACAGATAGTTAACCATCACAGTGTGGCTTCATTTCTTATCTTTTAAACATTTGAACAGAAAATCCCCTCTCCAAGAACAAATATTCACTGGATTCTTCATTTTTTCCCCCCATTATACATCTATCCTGGTTACTGTTTGACATTGTAAAAGGGGTGTAACCTGTCTCTTTAAGAACCTCCTACTCTTTCTAACACTCCCACTTCAGTATGTCTGGAGAGGTGCTCTGTGGAGCAGGAACTTGGTTGCAGACTGGGGAGGAGGAGCTTTGTATAAATAGGCGGTGCTTTGCACCAGCAAGGGTTTAGGCAACTCCACATGATGAGATGCTCAACGTGCATGAATGAGTCAAAGCAAGGAATGAGGTAATGCTAAAAAAAGGGGGGGGGATTTTGCTTAATAAAGCAAAAATAAAGCAACTGCTGAGAGTGTTAAAGAATTGTTTTAATCAAAGTTGTGCATTTTGGATGAAGCAGTAGATACATCTGGGCTCTGCAGCTCAACAACAAGCACTGTGTTGAAGTGATGAAGTCCCAAGTTTTGACAATCAACAGAGAACAGGTTAAGAAAGGAAAATAATCTCGACGTCTCTTGCTTTCTTCCCGCTTTTGCTTAAATTCGGGCACAAAAAATARACACTGGAGTCCTTTTTTGAGTTATTCACACATTTTTGAATCTCCCCTGTTCTTCTTGAACTCTGGGCTTTCCTGTAAAACAACAACCTTTGTGCTGGGATCTGGTTTTGTTATCTTTGAGCTGTTTTATTCTTTTTTTATGATGAAGACACAAATTTGTGATGATTGGCGGAAGAATGCTGGATCATCTTTCCTGTCTGCGTCAGWGTTATAGTAAGTCTGCGATACTCGAGGGAAAATGTTTTTTTTTATTTATTCTCACTCATGGTCTGAAGCAGAGATCAGTTTATTTTGAATAGAAAAGTGGCCTTTGATAGAACCTAATCTCCATAACTTTGCTCTCATGCTGCTTCCAAGACAAACCTTTCACCACTTGCTTTCCACCTCTGTTATGTAAGGTGAATTATGCAGCTAGTGATTAGCAGCTACATTTTCTTTTGTCTTACTTTTTACACACAGTAAAACAGCCTGATCCGAGCCGTGAGAAACGCTGACTAGGCGGTTGTCTCTGCGTGGCGCAGCATTAGGCTACCAGATGTGTGCGCCTGCATCGCTGCTTGTTCCGTTCAACACACTCCCAAAGCCCACGTCCTTCGCCGTCACGCTCCTGTCGCTTACTTGCAGCAAAAATCTTTTTTTTTACAAGACTTTGAAACGAGCTAACGCAACTCTCACATCCGCCTCTTTACCAGAGGAAAAAGTGCTGACCCCGGCCTTCCTGTTGCACACGGTTGGCTCATAAAGTTAATGAAAACATAAAAGAGGCTGGAGCTCTGCGGCTACTGTTTGGAGATATACGCTGGATTTTTTTTATTAGTCTTTGTCAGCAGGTTAGGTTAAATATACCAAGGGGTATCTCAAATCAGGGGCAGAACTGGAGAGGTGGAACCTGATTGGCCAGCTCAGTTGATTGACAAGTCACTGCATTTGGCACTGAAAGATGTGCATTTAAGATAGAAAATGATTCATATTCAATAGGGGAGGCAATCTTTTACCATCTCACAATATGATTCTGAATTTTGGGGGCACAATTTGACCTTTTTTTTAATTCATAACTGATAATGTATTGTGTTCCCAAAGTGCTTCTWCATTTTGTAAACCTTGCACACAGTGAAGCTCATGTCAAACTCAACTATGCCAAAAAACAGAACGAGCTGAATCTCTCTTTCCTCCACTTTTGTAGTTTCCTCTTTGCTTTGGTGCTCTCTGCTTCTTGCATACAACCAGAGGCTGACTACCACTGGATTTTTTATTTTTATTTTTTTAATCAATTTTGGGACATTTTATATCGATTCTGAATCGCTGTAAATGAGAATCACAGATCGGATGTGAATCAATTTTTTTGGTGCACCCCTAATGTTCTCCTTATTTATCAAAATGTGATGCATAAATTTGGTTTCTACATGCTTTCTGTAAACGCACATATTAAAATTTCCAATGTATTTCACTGAGTTCTCTTGTGTGCTTGAGTTTGAGAAAAGTTTTGACCCCAATCCTTACTTGAAAGTGAAAGATTCGAATAGAAAGTCTGACCTAATAGTCAAAGGTTTTCTATTGGTTTTTACGGTCTTACCACTCTGATCTCAGAAGTTAAGCAGGGTCGTGCCTGGTTATGGTTGGCTGGGAGACTGCTTGGGAATACCAGGTGCTGTAAAACCAACGTGGTAGTCTAATCCTTACATTTTTTTTTTTAAAATGGAGTGAAGACGAATCAGTTATGGAACAAAGGTTAATGAGATCTGATGAGCAGCTGAGCTGATTGGAAGTGACAACAGGTGAGAGTGGCAAATGGAGTGGAAAAGTACTGAGAAGCTGACAGAGGCAACAAAAAAAAACACTAAAACAAAACACACACACACACACACACACACACACACACACACACACACACACACACACACACACACA
>NW_013952434.1:329347-336795 GCF_001266775.1 Austrofundulus limnaeus | reverse complement strand
TGTGTGTGTGTGTGTGTGTGTGTGTGTGTGTGTGTGTGTGTGTGTGTGTGTGTGTGTGTGTTTCTGGTGACATTTGGGGGCCATTTTAAGACAAAAATCCTACCTTTGGGGAGAACTGGTGCATTTGGGGACAAAAGTCAAGTCCCCATTTGGTTTAAATGCCATTGGTGGGTTGGGGGTTGGGTTTAGCACCAAGGTGTGAATTGAGTTTAGGTTAGTTTTAGGGTCAGGTAGGTACCTGAGGTCAAATACAACTGAACCCAAGACCCAGCTTGTTGCATGTCTTTGATAAAAAAAATATTCAAATAAAATAACTGTCTCTGCTGCAGCAAGGCGTTTTAACTGTAAAATGCTGCTTAAACAGCTAAAAAGCTATCAGGAAATGAATTTGTTGTTCTGATGTGCACCCTTCAACCTTAACTTAAAAGCTACCTGCAGGGTACCTGTGAGGTTAGCCTTGGGTTTGTGGTCAGGGTYAGGCTGTAGAAATGTAATGGAAGTCAATGGAATGTCCCCAAATGGATAGCTGTGCAAACGCGTATGTGTGTGGGTGTGTGTGTTCCTCTCTCTGGCTCTTTAAATGTTGTTGGTTAAAGCTTGTGTCCAGACAGCTGGCAAATGCAGAAGAGGAAATTGCTCAAGCTCGTTGCAAAACAAACATTAGCTTTAGCTGTTTAGTTTATTTCACAGTACAACTATTTCCATTGCAGTATTGCTAATTATTCAGCTCAAAATATTCAGTTGTAGCGGAGAATTTCCATCAGTCACAGCAAGCGAGCAAAAAGGAAATTCACATTATTTATTATAATGATTGCTTTTTTGAAACATGTTTTTATTTGATGCAGATGAGTGCCATGTRTCACAGTGCAGCGATGCCGTTCAGTTGGTGGTTTGACTTTTTCTTTATGTCAACAACAATCCTCGCACATAGTGGTTCCTTCACTTTACAGGATAATAATTACCTAAACATACAGTACAGGAAAATATAGTGGCGTTCCATATGAGCCATTTAGAAAACGTAAATACATATTTATAGAATGAACAAAAAGATTTAAAAGGGGCAAACAGAAACGCTTATAGTACACCAGCTAAACACATAAATAACTTTATACAACAGTAGTTAAATACATTAGAAGAAATAAAACCAAAGGTTCTTCACACGTTCTCGAATGTCCAATGGGTTTGGGCTTGTGTGTTAAAACTAAGATTAGACGAGCAAAGTGGTCATTTAACACTTTAGTTTATCTTTAGAAGAGAGCATTAACAGGAACTGCACCCATGTCTCAGTTTCTTTGTTATTTCTCAGATAAGAATAAGTACGTGACGTTACTTCAAACCGCAGCCACACRAAAACAAAACAATAAAAAATGAACTGGTCAAACCTACATGTCTAAACAAAGAATATACATCATTTGTCGGATTGTGTGAACAATACTTCTTCAAGCCAAACAAGATGGAATAAAAGCCAAACCTGATTTTGTTTACAGTGAGAGTTAATTTGTAAAAGATTTTTTTTCTTATATTTATGTGCAAAAAATGTATGTACATACAATATGATTAACACTGAGCATAAAATACTCTAGAAGAAAATAGTTTGATCTTTTTCTACTTGTACAAGCATTTTATCTAACAATATGTTATATTCTAATAATGCCCAACAATAACAACTGCTGTTCCTGTTAAATATTTCAGACAATAGAAACACATTTATGGTTAAGAGATGTGAGTTCCTCCACGGACCTCCTGGATGTTTTCCTTTCTCTGCTTCTAGAAGTTTTCATCGTAGTTTTCATCGGCGATGGCGTTGCCATTTTCGGGGATTGCGTACACAGATTTGCTCTTCTTCTTCCTGCTCTCTGCTCGCTGCTGCTCGGGCTTTTCGTGGCCCGAAAAGGACAAATAGGCAGCGATGCTGTTCCTGACGCCGTAGCTCACCAAGCTGTCACCGTGGCCGTCTGTGCTGACCAGCTGTTTCCTATAAAGAGAGCAGATGAGGACACAAAAGATGTATTTCACATTGAAACTTGCCTTCGAATTGGAGCTATACCAAAAATAATCATGCCCCACTCCAGTWATTTTTGCTCATTCTGAAGATTTCCAGATGTTTCTTTTGACAAAAGAAACAAATCAGTTCCATAATAAAAACACTATGTTTTTACTTTATTTAATTTAAACATAATTTATAAATGAATGCAACAAAAATAAATTTAAAATGTAAAGGATAATAGCTTAACTTATTTTTTTACATAATGCAGTGTTTCCCCTACCATTATCTGACCCCACCCCCACCTCCTGAGCCTTTGGCTTTGAGTAATTGTGGCCCTTTGAGCAATTTAAAAAAAACCTGCAGCTTCTATCCTTTTATTTTTGGTCATCTCAAAAGCATCTCAAATACATTTTTATTTTTATTATATTTCTGTTATAGTACTGTAGCTGCAAGAGGGAATATCTACAATAGAATCATTTATTTATTGTAGCTGTATGCATGGAAAAGACAGCTTCGTTTCTATGTTAACAAATAACTGACATGTTCTCTGTAAAGCAAACTGGAATTTGTTCAAGCTTAAAACACAATTCCAGTCACTAGTCAGTTTTTAAATTAGTTAATTGGTGCATCACTGCTTTCTGCTTCAGGCAGCTCGTATCTTATGGTTAAACACCGACAGCAGGATCAGTAATCTTCCATACCTGTCTACTTTATTCCAGTCAAAGTTGCGTCTCATAACTACAGGTGGAGGATCTGRAGCTGCGTCTGATGTCCTCGGTTTTTCTGACAGACAGGGACTCGTTAACGTGCAACACAGTCCATCTGCACAATCTAAAGAGGAAGAGATGGAGGAAAAAAGCGGTTTTAGAAAAAAAAGTCACAAGAACTCTGTTGCTGCAGAATTTGCATTAAGAGCTCTCACACCCTGCTGCTCAAGCAAACACCCAAAGCAAAAGGTAAGATCAGAGATCCATTCGTCCTCTGAATGTTGCACTATTTCAACTTTTTCATGTTTTTGCATGCGTGGTTATTATCAAGCAACCATATTGTATCTCATTTCCTGTTTGTTCYAAAAATGACTTACAAGTCCAGGAAGTACTGCTATAAAGTTGACACAGATAATAAATGCTTCTATTTTAAGAGCATAAAAATTATTTTCAGTAACCTAATTTAAGAACGTGTGGCTGATGTTTGTATTTTTAATTTTTTAATTTTTATTTATTTATACATTTGTTTTGTTTTTTCACATCCCTCTCCACAGGCAGACTGAAGCTATGCACTGCGAGCGCCTACCAGAGTAATGGTTGATCATATCTTCAAGGCACTGGAAGGTGAGCTTGGGGGAAATGTAGTACCAGCTGTTGTCCAACCTGAAGATCCGATAGTGCTTTATCTGCCTGTGCCTCACCGAGAGTGAATACAGACCTGAGGAYATAACACACAAAATTAAAAACATAATTTTTCACCTGAGTCTGTTTCCAGTTGGGAATGATAAATCAATCAGCTGCATGTTTGTGTGTGTTAAGTAAGCTGCAGTATGTCCTGCACAMACATGCATTCTGTGTGAGCACCTGGTTCTTGTTACCTTTTTAGGACCATTTCTGGTAATACAAACCTTATCATAACCAATAGTCCTTTTGGGGACCAAAGACAAGTCCTGGTGGAACGCCGGTGGTGGGTTATGGGTTAAGCTTAGGACTAAGGTATCGGCTGAGTTAGGGTTAGGGTAAAGGTCAGGATTTCRTTAAGTCTATCTCAATTCAGGGGTTGCGTCCTTCGAAGTCTGCRTTTGTCGACTGCTTACTTCAATTTGTGGGCTCCACAAAACCCCCCAAAATGAAAGCTGCATCTGAGTATCCTTCCCAGCTGAGGATTTATTGTGCCCTCAGCAAACCGAATCAAGAAAAACAAAAAAGGCAGTTTTTTTAATTGTTTTTTTTTTCTACCAAGTCAGCGTAGTTTGGAAATTCATCATGGACAGAATAATTTGTTTTGAAATGTAAGTATAACAACTTAACTGATGAATTGTGCAACTACAAATACATCTAAATGCAAAATTTTAATGTTTTTTTATTTATTTATGTGTAACATTTTTAATTTTAAAGTCATTCCAATGAAAAGACATGTGAAGCACGTAAAAGCATTTTAAGCCTGAAGTCATGTTATATAAAAGGTAACACTGTGGTAACAAGGTAGTGCATGGTCATCCAAGCGTACGTCATCTGAAGACTAGACCATCTCATTTCACAGCTGTTTTATGCAGCCTACACAGACTGCGTAGGCTGTGGGCTCCATGGGCCACTGTCTAGGTATAGGCTGCACCCCATGAGTTGGGACACACTCTAAGAAATGACYGAAAATGAATGAAATGGTCCGAATAATGATAGAAACACAAACGTGTGTGTGTGTGTGYGTTTAACAAAATGTCTCACAAACCAGTGCAATGTGCATCTATTGGTGTTATATAAGATAATTAGCAGAGGTTATAACTAAGTACATTTACTTTGTTACAGTACTTAAGCAGTTTTTTTTTTGAGGATTTGTAATTTTACCAATTATTTTTTTAAATAGCTACTTTTACTTTTATTTTGTTAAATTTTAAAAATAATACTTTTACTTCTTTACTTTAAAATTTAACAACTTGTTACTCATTACAAAATTAAATATGTTGAAACTCATAAGAAGATGTTTATGTGCTCTAAAAAAAGTGTTGAATTTACTCAACAAAGTAAGGTCAACTGGCTCCATTAAGCCTAGTYGAGTAAATTGAGTAAAGAATATACGTATTTTGCTCCATTTACTCAACCTGGTTTAGTGGAACCAGTTTGGTTCAGTAAATTCAACTGTTTATTTCTTACAGAGTGTGTAAAAGTACTTTTACGTGAACAGTTTTATGACTTTTACTTGAGTAGTTTTCTCAGCAGTGAAATTTATTTTTACCAAAGTCATTTTCTGTTCATGTAATTTTACTTTTACTTAGTTATTTTTCCAAGTACTTTATATACCTCTGTTAAATAACCAGAAAAACAAAACAAAACAAAACAAAAAAACAGATCCTTGCTTAGCTAGCTGTTAGCCTAGCCTGGAGGAAGAAATGTGCTCTTTTCTACTTTGTGCTCTGTATTATGCAACAGCTGTTTAGTTACTAACATTTATAAAAGTTTGACAGAATATAATTTTAAAAATGAAGAGACTATCCCTTGACTCTGCTCTCTGCTCTGAAATGTTAAAACATTATTTATTTTTTGTTTTCGAAGCTTTTGTGTTTTTCAGTTCAAATTTTTTGCCTTTCCTCTTTTGTTTCTGTTGAAACAAAGGGCTTTAAACTTCTACAGCCAAAGAGAAATATATAATTTGCTGGTTCACTGTTCTTACCTCTCTCACTTGTGCTTTCCCGCACCAGAAACGAGCCCACTTTGTTCCCGGGCAAAAGAAGTAGCTCCTCGGCCTTCTCCCTGCCCACTCCTGCGAAGAGCCACCTGGCAGAACCAGAAGCTTGTAATGAGAAAACTTAAAACCCAAAAATCAAACCTATTTCTTACATTGTTAGAAATWTGATCTTTAAACTGGTTTAAAGAACAATTAAACTGGCTTTAATTTAGACTCACCCGTGGTAAACTTTTGCCACATGGCTGTTGGGTATGTAGTTCTCCTTCCCTGCAGTGCGAACTCTCCACCAATAAGCTTCCCTGACCATCAGAAACACAGAAAAAAGGGAATTAACAGTTGACCTTTTGTGTCTTCACTTCCTCTTAAAGAGTAACTATCAAGTTTTTTCTTTTTTTAACTTTATTTCCTCATAGCCATTTTTTTCTTCAAATGTTTGCACGAAAACCAAACAAACACTTGGCGTACTGTGCAATGACTTGGAGCATCTCGCCCTTTCTGTAGATGGGCTCGCTGATTTCAGCAGAGGGGTAGTCCTCCAGCACGACCGCTACATCTTTATCAGAACCTGCAGAACACAGCCGCACCAAAAATAGGAAAAATTGTCAAAAAACAAAAAGTTCCATCGCCAAACTTTAGTTCRTTTTCATTTAAGTATTCAAGTGTGTGTGATTAGTTTTATTTCACAGAGAAACTAGTTTGACAAACTAAATTCTATGGTTTTATGCCTCGTGTATGTTTTTTTTTTTATCTTTTAACGCACAAAGTAATCCTACTAACCCAGCTGATCCAGACAGAATCAGATAAAATTGTCAGTTTGCAATTTTTAAACAAACTTGATTCACAAATGCTGTTCCGAACATATTTGCATTAAGATCTTACCTTTCGGAGCGCAATCAAGGTTTTCATTGTTCACCTGGTTTCTGCCACCAGCGCCTCGGATCACATTCCCCATCTCCCTGGGGGACCGGACTCCAGCCTGAGGTCAAGTCAAGAGAAAAATCATGCACCAGGTTTGTACGTTTCTGCTCCTTAAGGTCTCTCTGCTGATGTGCAACAAACACCACACATCTCCACAGGCTGGACGAAGAGCTCTCTCAACAGAGACACACACACACACACACTGTTCAGAATGGGGAAGCTGAGGCGAGATGCTATCAAACCCAACTTTTCCATTGCAATAACTCAATCGATGCACTGACATCTAAAAGTGAAATAGTGAAGTAAGATATTGCCTAATCCATTTCCCAAACTGTAAAATCTACATAGTCTTGTGTAATTTGTACGATTAATTAAAAAATGGGTGTATGTATTTACATATTTCAACAGTTCCTGCCTATTTAATAACCATGTCCTGTACTGTCTGTGAAAAGAAGTAGACGTAAAACAAAGACACCTACCCATAGAGTTTGCAGTTTACCACATGTGGCATCAAATGTTGTGCTGAAGTTCATGGTCCCAGCAGGTCATGGCGACAAGCAGTGGACTCGGCTACTAAAGACGGATCATGTCCGCGAGACTTTTATAAGACAGATGGGCCACAGTGAGTGCTGACAGCCTTGAGTACAAACGCACTTCCTGTATTGAAATGAGGAAGGGAGGAAGACGAATGTGGTRTTGAGACGCTTAAGTAAGCAGGGACAGAGTGTACAACGTTCGCCTTGACGTAGGTATTACCAGTAAGTAAAAGCTCCGATTTACGTTTTCATTTTATATTTTGGATCTTTTTTTATCTCAAATTATTCTTGAAATAAAAGGATTTTAAACAAAGAAATAAACGTACTGATGTTTTTCTTGTAGTGCTGTTGAACTGGACAGAAACGACCTTCTGATTTGATCAGATCTTTTGTGGAATAAACTGAGTTAGCATGTTACCTGTTGCAGATAACTCTTTGATTTACCTCAGTTTGGACAAATGTTTAAATCTTGGCTGCGTGGAAGGTGCTGTTGTCTCCTAGGTTCAAATCTCAGCTGTGGATGCTTCACATGGAGTTTTCATAGAGTTTCCTCATATTTCTTCCAACAGTCTAACAATGACCATTGAACATAAGCTGCAGCTGACCCTGACATATTT
>NW_013952434.1:324499-325532 GCF_001266775.1 Austrofundulus limnaeus | reverse complement strand
TTTTAGAGTGGGGTTCTGTGGAAAGACTATGAATAATTAATGTCCTACCATTTGGAGATGAGCAGAATAAYTTAGTTTGCAAAAATAAAGTTTAGTTTAGATGGACTGACAAGCTAATGGCTAGTCAGATTAGGGGATTAACCTCAAAGCAGTTCATGTGAGGACTTCTTTACACTGCTGTCGTTTTCACTTGACACTGTAGTTTAGAAAACAGTTATGAGACTCCTATTAGAGGCATTCCCATGAGGTGCTATAGTTAGCTGCTGTTGTTTGTGCTTATAAAAACTTTAAAATTCTGTGTAAATAACCATGTTAGCGCATCAGTCCAGTACAAATTAAATTGTATGTTTACAAGCTGA
This sequence comes from Austrofundulus limnaeus, assembly GCF_001266775.1. Lineage (NCBI taxonomy): Eukaryota > Metazoa > Chordata > Actinopteri > Cyprinodontiformes > Rivulidae > Austrofundulus > Austrofundulus limnaeus. The sequence continues at coordinate 325,173 of NW_013952434.1, read as the reverse complement.
GGTGGTTCAAAGAGTTATATACAGCAGGTAGGATACTGATAGTTCATAACATTTTCATCTGTTGCCTGCTTATATATGCTACTGATTCTGTATATTATAATTTGTTATTACAAAATGAATCCACTCAAATTTTCCTCACTGAAAACTGGATTCATTTTTTTTTTGACCAACAGGCCTTTTTCTCTTAATAAGCAGTGAGGTGTCAGRAAGAAGAAGAACGATAGAATGAAAGAGAGTAACCTTATCTTTTTGGTGCCACTGTGAAGATTTTGAGGTTTTGACAAAGATGAACTGAGCAAATAGTTTCTGTTGGTCTCTCTCTCTCTCTCTCTCTCTCTCTCTCTCTCTCTGAGAGAGATGTGAGAAAGAAGTTATTTCTAAAGTGACACTTCTAGGACTAAAATATCACTGAAACATTTTACTCAGAACTGTGCATTGCATCGTGTCTAAACTTAAGATGAAGAACACATTTTAAGCTACAGCTATTTTATTGTGGTTTAGCTGCTGAAGGCCAGTGTCAGATGGCAGGACCAACTCTTGTGGTTGCCAGGAAAGATTTGATTTTGATTTGATTTATTTATTGAACAGGAAAAGATTATTAAAAATCAAGCCTGACTCAGCATAATTGCTGTTTTACAGCAGGTTCCTGTTCTGCAGCACATAAACACTCAGAA
>NW_013952434.1:318914-323299 GCF_001266775.1 Austrofundulus limnaeus | reverse complement strand
GTCCACCCCAGGCGCTCCGCCCAAACACGAGGGACAATCCGAGGGCCGAGGGACTCCATCCACATCCGCCACTCCACCGGGACACGCGCAACAGCAGCAAGCCGGAGAAACCAGCCCAACCGGCAAGGTAGATGATATTTACCAAAGTTAGGATAACTTATGGTCGATGCTTGTATACACGCCATAGGACGTATAGGAMGTATATGAAAATAAATTCACAGTCAGCATGCAGCTTGTGTAAAGGACAGTTTTATCTGCAGAATTCAGTGTGCTTATTGTGCTCAGTTTTAAAGTTTAATGCATTTTTTGATTTTTTTTGTGTAGTGCCAAACTAATTTTCACTGAGGGCCACACGAGTATTGTGGTGGCCCTCAAAGAGCAAGCTTCGACGTTTTATGTTTAACTTCAACTAAACATGAAACGTCACATTATTTTCTCATCGCTATGACTGAACATTTTTAACAGTAACTGARCTCTACATGGTATTTCCTGCATAGAAATTCTGTTTTAACATGTCCTCTCATAAACACCGAAAAATACTACATATATGACTGATGAAATGTGACATAATACAGAAATACTATGTGCAAGTAAGTGTTTTACTCACTGCTGAGTTGTGGTGAGTAGCTACTAGCTTGAATTCTGAAATCTTCYACTTTCTGACAGGGAATTCCCATRCATRATCAATATGCATTATGGGAGGTGTAGTTTATGATTAATGTTGGCTTTAAAGCAGCTTATTTTGAAACATTCCTACAGAGTTCAACTAAATGTTTCAGGGTACCACAGTTACTCAAAGCCAACAGTTCRTGACAGAATATGTAGAGCTTCTTTACCACTTTTTTAAAAATTAGAATATAAACAAAAATATTGTTTTGTATGTCACAAACTTTGTCTTTGGCTTTGCGTAATTCAGCATATATTCAGCACAATTTTTCTAATTATACATTTATGGTTTTGCCTTTCCCTAAAGTCTTGGTCCAGCTTCTGTATTTTTGTCTCTTTTCTCACAAAAAAAAATCACCATCTTTATTAGGACCATTTTCAGGAAGTAAAAGAGTTGTATTTTTGTTTCTTTTTAGGAAGAGAAAATAGCAATGTTTCCATCCTTATAGGTTCCACCATTATTAGTTTTTAAATTTTAAGGGGAGAGGGAGGGGTTATGCAAAATCAACTTTTTAAAGCTTTATATCGTGCTATAAAAATACCCAGTGTTTCTTTGACTCATTCATGCATGTTTGAGAAATTCTTGAATCTCCTRCAGCCATGTGGAGCTGCACAAACACTTACTGGTACAAAGCTCCGCCTATTTAGTCTGCAGCCGAGCTCCTGCCGCACAGAGCACCCCTCCCCCAAAGCATGGTTGTGCAGACATATGGGAGTGTGTGTGAAGTGGTAGTGTCAGGAATGGTAGGAGGTTAAGGCCACTTTCAAAGCGTTATAGGCTATGATGCAAAGTCATTGTATTTTTGATATATACAGTGTTGACATGAAAATATATAATCAACATGCCCCCCCACACACACACACACACACACACACATACTCATACACACATGCTTTAAAGGATGGAACATGAATTTGGCAGGATTGAATGAATTAGACACAAAAGCTCAAAGTTGTTTAGTTAGTGGAGTTTATTTGATCCCTGCAGATGAATTGTCGTACACTCTGATCCATCATGGCCAATTTCATTCCTGCAGATATAAATACGGTGCTGGTTCTTTCTCTGTGACCACGTTCTGGTCCGCATCATAATTTGAAGCACTTCTGACACTGGTGGGAAGTCTCTGCTTGACAAAAGCCGTCATTTTTATTCTCATGTTGAGCAAAAAAAAGGCATCACATTTTGATCCAGAAAGTCTGGAGGAAAAGCCTCCAGCAGGTGTTTGGAGGCGTTACGCTGGCTGTAAAGGTGATATTAAGCTGCCAGGAGCTTTCCTCACTAAAAGAGACGAAATGTGATTCATGTCCTCTGGAACGGATTGGAGCACATGTCKGGGAAGTTGTAAAGCTTTGTTTTTTGAAGATGGTAAATGATTTGTTAGCACTTTCTTTGAGCAACATTTTTTTTTTCATGAAGACACAAACTGTGGCTGATGGGGCCGTCTTGCCAGAGGCTTGTGTGGTGCAGCCTGGATGTGTTTGAACATTTCAAAAAGTGCACTCCACACCCTCTGTCTAAACTTAACTAAATTACTAACTGCAAAGAACTCTCAGCGTAATTTCCCTCCTGTTTTTGGTGTAAAAAAGCCACTCGTTTGGTCTTTTTTTGGCCTCTCTGGTGGGGATTGGGAGGAAGATGTGAGARTTGTTATGATGAAGCTCTTCACAGTTCTTCTCCTCCTTAAAACAGCAGACGTAGCACACGCTCAGACACAGGAAGTTTGGTCTTGTGTGGTTGTTGCACTCGTACACAGTAAAGAGCAGCTTCTAAATTCAGATGCTGAGCTGACCTCGGTGGACTCGAAACCATACGACATGAATGCTTTTAATTTAATTTAAATTTTTTTTGCAGGTTTGAAAGATTTGAGGCCAAAAACGCTTCAGCTGTTACCCTGTAACACAACCCCGGTGACCATATCTGGGTCATTTAGGCATCTGGAACATCTTATCCATGAAATGATCTGCTCAAGTAATCTTCTCCCATTWATTATTACTTCTGACTTTTCAGAAATGTGCGAAGATTTTAAGCAGCTGTGTTGTTCTTTTTGCCTATTTAGTGAAGTTTTCTATAATGATCCCAGAACCAAAGTGGGATTGTTGCTGGTTACATAAACAGCATTAAAAGAAAATCCATCTGTATTTGCTGAAAGTCACWTTGTTAGCATAGAGTTTAAAGTGACAAACTCCCCAGAACCATGAACTATCTTTAATATTTCTTGGCAGCGAAACTCAAACAAAGCCAACAAATGGTCAGTCTGATGAAAGGCAGTAAATGAAGCAAGACCGAGAAGATTAGGACAGAATTACTCATAAGATTGACGTCACTGACATTAGAGTGAACTGTGATCGTCCAATCAAAACATCCAGTTTTAGGACGTATGATGCCACTTATGTTCTTACATAATGACTACATCCTCAGGCAAATGACCTAACACAAAAATCTGCAGTCATGGTGCAGCTTTATTGCATTTTCCATCACAAAATCCAATAGTTTTACCAATGTGAGACTTTTTCTCCGCAGAAAATCACAGCAAAGTTTTTCTCTGTATATTTTCAGATGAAATGATGCCGCAGTAAAGTCTCATCCTATTGAACAATTAGCATTTCTTGAAGGAATGCATTTTGCCCATTGCCTTTAAACTCAGAGCATCATGTTTCGGTCAGATCTGGAAAACAAAAAAATAAATACGTGCAACCAAAAACAAAGTTTCAGTTCAGTGTACATTATTATTCATATTCTGATTGTATACTGTACTTCAACATTATCTCTTTAACATTATCTATGTTTTGAGAGTAAGAGCACCTCCTGTTGGACAAACTGTAGGTCAAGTATGAAAACTGACTTTTGAAGCAACCTGAGCACAAACCTGCAGCACTGACTACTGAGCTGCTGCAGCCTCACTTTGGGGTTAACTCAGATGAAAGAAACCTTGCAGCTGGTTTGGTTCTCTACAGTGTTTTGAGAGTTATGTAAAATTAAAAGGATTGTTCAACGCCTGCTTAGTGGAACAAATAAAGTCAACATTTTGTTTTTTGAGTAGTCTGTCAGTGAAGGATGCACATGTTAATTAATGACCAACTTAACTGGTAATATGGTCAACACTGGTTTTATTTTGTAAAAAGTTACTACTTAAAGCTTTTTGCCTTTAGTGGCTGATAATCAGAAAAAATGTGTTCCATTTCTGCAGTTTATTTAATATAAAACAATGTTTAGCTACCTTGCATTGATGTTCTCTGCTAGATTAGAACAGCACAGTTATTCACAAATAATTAACCGTTATTTGTTGTTTTTTGGAAACACATACACACACAAAAAAGCAGAAGCTACAGCTTAAAATATAAATATTTTCTATCTGTTAGAATGTACATGGAAAATAAATCAGACTGAAGTGTAAAARTCTGTAAAATATAATGATAAACTCTCATAAATGTTTAACATCAAAACATTTTTTTAAATTGAGAGGGATTCACTTTGGTCTTTGTATAGACTWGGAATGGCCACCTTAATTAAGGGGCGGGGCCTCATTGGTGGACCAAACAAAAGTCACCCGTGTGTTGGATGTGGCCTGCAGGCCGACAGTTGCCCATTGCTGGTCTAGGGTAATTATTAAATTTTAGAAATCAGGTCAGAATTCAAATTCAGGTTAAGTTATCTACGGAGCCCAACCAGTGACAATGGATATACACACACACACACACACACACACACACACACACAC
>NW_013952434.1:316098-318387 GCF_001266775.1 Austrofundulus limnaeus | reverse complement strand
TGTGTGTGTGTGTGTGTGTGTGTGTGTGTGTGTGTGTAAAACACATGGTCACACAATAATTATGTCATGGCCACAGGGTAATTACTGTAGACATTTCCATGCAACGACTGTTGATTTTTAACTTGGACAAGCTATGAATGAGTTAAATTTTATTTTAATGTAGTAATGAATGACTTCAGTCACTTTAAGCTTTATTTTTTATTTGAAGCTCAACACTCAACGCAGGCTCTTCTCTCACTCCATGCCTCGGCTGCAGAAGAAGTTGGAGTTATGCTGCGTTCAGGAACACGTTGAAGAATCTGTTTTCAGACACACACCTAGGGCATTCATTGTCATCTCATAAACAGCCCACTATGAAAGATGAACTGTTTTATATTATTATACAACAAATAAGAATAACGCATGGCCAAAAATTTTTTTAATCCAATGTCACTGGACGGGCACCATAACTATCTACAACAGGTAAGATATTCTTTGCTCATAAAATTCCACATATAAGCTATTGCTACCTCCCAGGTCTGACTGAATGCTCTTCATGGGCAGATATGACCCAAGAGCCATCTCTTGATTATCACTGGTATGGAGTCTATTGTAATTAGGWAGGACAGGTTGGACATGCAGGTAGAAGTGCAGTTTTGTATTAAATGTGCCAGTAAAATCTCAAGACCTCTGCRGAGGTCTGCAAAAAGTGAAAGTGTTTTTGAAGAATCGTTCTAGCTCTATAATCTGTCATTCAGTCTACTCTCTCTGTGCATGCTGGCTACCCCACCCTCCACTTTCACGTGCACACTCACACATCAAAAGATAATGCCAGCTTTGACATCCAGAGCTGGGTAACCATCGGTTACCTCGCCCGGCAGCTCTGCAGAGCCCGTAATAAGAGTGTGCACCAGAGGCCTCCCCTTCACCAGTCCAGATGGGATTGAGCTGTTTAACGCCGCGTCATCATCTGTTACCCACTCGTTACACGCTAGCGAGCTATTTTCACGATGCATGTAGTCGTTAAYGCACCTGTGAAAGTTGTGTCTGCCCACCTTCAAGCGCACAGGCGAACTGCTGTCTGCAAGGCGTCCAAATCCCAGGATTGTCCCCGAGCCAGATCTGATAGAGGCGTAGTTGGCTTTGGTCTGAGCACGTGTTTGCCAACTGAAAACATGGTGTGACTGATGCACAGCTGTGTGGAATGTAATCGCAGTCCTGAGCAGACATGCAGTCGTCATCCTAAATGACTCTTTTCACAGAAGCCAGCTTTGGTAAAGCTAAAATGAGAAGGAATCCAGTAAAGTCACAAGTGGGACGACTCCAGGAAAAAAAAGAAAAAAAATTCAAATAAGTGCTTTCCTTACGAAGGAAAGTATTTTTCCATGGGAGGATWTTCAGAATCATTGAGCTGTCGCTGGCAATCCAGGTATAACATTACTATTCCAGGAAAAGACCCACAACAGAGCTGTAAAAACATAATGCCAGCTTTTACACTCATAGTTTATTTGTYAGGCAGCTGTCCAAACGAGCTCATTTACAGGAACACAGATCCTGCTGTCAGGAGGGAAAACAARCCCAAACCCTTTCACGTGTCTCAGAACGAACTCAAATCCTAAATGTGTGGTGAAATGCTCTAAATAAAGAGTCTAATTATCTGATTATGTGACCTGCAGGACTGAAGCTGCACACACACAGATGCAGATTCATTCATTCAAGCCTTTATTTTGACCATTTTGTTTTTCTTTTAGTAGCCAGTCCATCTGGTTACTGAATCATACAACTTTAAGGAGAAACACAGGTTTCAGATTCATAAGAAATAAAGCTGTACATTTTTTTTTATTTTGCTTATGATCACTGTCCATCTCTTTATGGGTAAATTATCACATCAAACAAATTTAGATGCATGTTTGGATCACTTCAGTGTGCAATAACAAACCTTAACCCTGGAGCCGTGCTGACATTTACAACYTTAAATAATCGTCCGAATCTTTTGAAGTAAGGCTCTCTGGAGAGGTTGTCAGCAATAAATACTGTACACTCAAAAAGCAGATATAGTGGATTTACTTTAAAAATATGTCAACTGCTAAAATTAACACTGTTTTGGTTATTTTAGCTTGTAGCGACCATTTTGTTCATAWTAGCTTTTAGATACTCTTCAGCTGATCTTAGCTTTTAGTAACTGTTTTAGTAGTTTTAATTGTTTTTAGTTTACATTTTTTAAGGCTGTCAAATGATCAAAATTTTTAATCTATTAATTCCAAGGAGGCTGTGAATTAATCACGATTAATCTTAAACTTAATATAAAGC
>NW_013952434.1:311076-315749 GCF_001266775.1 Austrofundulus limnaeus | reverse complement strand
TTTTTTGAGTGTATGTGTTGTAAATAACTCTTAGAAAAATCTTAGTTAGTTTGTTGAAACAGAGTTAAGTTCTGATTGTGTTGATGAACTAATGGTGAGCTGAGTGGAGTCAGGACCAAAGTAAAATAAAAAAATCAATTTTTGACTATTTTATCAGGGTTTTAAACTTTATGTCACATTGATGTTATATTACATGATTATTTAGATATATTTTGAGTTTTTTCAACTGTAACACCTTATTATAGTTCTGCCAAAATTAACGTAACACAAAAGTTTTATAAAAGTTGTTTGCAGGAACTTTTATGGATTTTTTTTTTACAGCTAAGTGGTTTTAAGACAGAAGCAATCTACTTTGTATTTGGCTTCATAAGCTGTTAGCTTGTGTGTACGGCCAGAAGGTAACTGTTTCTTTAAAATGATGTTGATCAAAAACAAAAATAATCTACAGCAGGTAAGATATTAACGGTTCATAACGTAATTAAAAATGATTTCAAGTCAGATCTGTTCACACAGAAAATAAACTATTATTTCATTCCTTTTGAGATTTTTCTGGTTTTTATTCCACTAATGTCACCACTGAGTGCCTGCAGTGTAACTCCTGTCATCTCGCTCATTCCTGACATTCCTGCCTGAATGTTTTTCAGTACGTGTCGCCCACCTCCAACCTTCAGCACTGATCTGTTGATTGTTAGATCAGGTGTAAAAAGTGCTAAAATATTGGACGTTATTCTTCTCAGGCACTTTGATTGTGTGTGCCACATTTGACTCAGACTGGGGCCGTGAATGCATTCTTGGCAATGAAACAGAAAAATATGTATGTCCTGAGTTAACAGAGCCTCTTGGACAGAGATCAGCTGGGATTACAACCATTTAAGACAAAACATTCCTTCTGTGGGCTGGGTTCATCCATCAAAACACAGCAGAACCTCAGCAGATGAGCCCTTTTCAAACCCGGTCCTGTCCCTGAGTGTTTTTTTTTACAAGTCAATGTCCTCGTGGAGCTAAAAGAAACTTAAAGCAGTGTTTGGTTTGACTTTCAGCCAGAGCGCTGCAGAGATCTGAAACGAATCTGCCTCTCTGGGCTGCTTCTTGTTGACACGAAGGCAGAAACCTAAAGACAACTTTTGTTTTCARTCTGGAGAGATGCTGGGATCTTTGCAGCATCTTTAATCCTTAGCTTTGACTGTGTGYCACATCACACCTGGCTAAAGCCAAACAAGCTAGCAAAACACTGGAAAAGCTGAACTCACACAAAGCTCAGTGACAGATAACATCTATTTCATGAAGGAGATGTGAGTCTAAACCCACAGAGGAGGGTGGATCCATTCAGAGCATCTATTTGACTTCAGAACATTAAGACTAGCTACAGCAAGTCTGCTGGCTTTACCTTTTAGAAGCTACCTTTACCTTTTTACCTTTTTTAGCTTTTAGCTATTGTTTTGGTAGTTTTAATTAAATAATGTTTTGCTCATTTAAGCTTTAACTGTTGTTTTCGTCTTGGTAGTTTGGCTTTTAGCTACTGTTTTGGTTATTTTAGCTTTTAGCCACCATTTTGTTAGCTACTCTTTAGCTGATCTTAGCTTTTATGAACTGTTTTCTTTCAAACTTTAATTTTAAGCGTCTTTTAGTCTTAGCTTCTAGCTTTTGTTTTTCTAGTTTTGACTTTTAGCTATTGTTTTGATCATTTTTTATTTTAGCTATAATTTTGGTTATAGTAGTAGTGTTTAAATACTCTTTAGCTGATCTTAGGTTTTAGTAACTGTTTTGATAGTTTTTTTCTAACTTTAACTTTTAGTTATTGCTTTGTTAGTCTTAGCTTTGAGCTACCTGCTTTTAGCTTTTTGTAACTGTTTTGTTAGTTGTAGCTGTRGCTGTTTTGCAAATTTTAGCATTCAGCTATTGTTTTGTTGGTCTTAGCTTTTAGATACTGTTTTGTTAGGTTTGGATTTGATCTACTGTCTTACTGATTTTTGACTTTAGCTATCAACAGCTAAGTTTACCTTCTAGCTACCTTTTTGCTGGTTTTAGCATTTGTTTTGCAAATTTATCAACTCTATTTCAGCTTCTTTAACAAATTTTATCACAGTGATTCATTCAGCTTCCATTTTCCACACCTCATTTTAACAAAAACATAAAATTTTCAATTAACGACTCACTTTAACATCCTTTCATAATAAATGGCCAAATATGACCAGAATCTGCATGGTTTCAGTTAAAGTTGTACACTCGGTTAATATTTTATTTACTTTTATCTTGTAAGAAACACATCTGTTCTTACGCAATTGGGTACAAAAAAATGTTTATTTAATAAACTTGTGTCAGGCCTGACTGTGTTGATAGATTTGTTACGGTTTAGTTAAGATGCTGAAAGCTGTTAGAAATGTGAATCAGATTTGACAGGAGCACAAAAAAGCTGCTTCTGTTTGGCCAGACTGCAGAAAAAAAAACTCACGGCATGGAAAGAATGATGGTATAAAATACTTTAATCTCAAGCTAATTTTCTGTTCAGCTCCTTGCATGTGACTGGAACAAAAAAAAAACTTCTTACTTCTGCAAAAGCCAAGAAAACAGAGCTGACAGCGTTGGATGGAAAACTAAAAGAAGAGTTGTTTTTGGCATGATGGTGTTTGAAAAGTGTCTTCAGAAAATTTAGGCATCAAAGGAAAATGGACTCAGGGTTACCTTAGAGAACAGTGACTTTATTTAGTAAGTATAAAAAAACACATTCATTATTCTGACATGTTTTTATTTGGCATTATCTTCAACAAACCTTACCTTTTCAGTATRACAGCATCTCCAAAAGTACTGAAAACCTGCAATTATTTCTATTGTTAACATGTTTTTTTGTCTTCCTCTCCATAGAAACCACACCTGAACCAGTCATTTTGTTTTTAACTGTGTTGCTTTCCTATCCTCTCTTCCTGCAGCCAGTCGAGACAGATGTCTGTCTATCCTGAGCCTGGTTCTGATGGAGCTTACTTCTTGTTATAAGGGAGTTTTTCCTTTCCACTGTCGCCTGTGTGCTTGTACAGGATGGGAGATTGCAACAAAATGGACAGACTTTAATTGACATTTGACTACTTTTGTGTCTAAAAACGTTTATTTTGAATTGGAAGTGTTAAATCAACTGAATTGAATTAAAACATAATATTCACCAAAGCGTGCCGTTCTGATCTGACATTGTTGCTCATTTTATTATCTTTATTTTTATGTTAGTCTTTTGTATCTTTAGTTTGATCTTCAAAGGCGCCTAACAAATTGTTATTCTTAATTAGGTATTTGAACCTATTTTTTTCTGCTTTTACCTAAAATATAATTAGAATTTTTATTTGTTAACTCATTTTTTTTGTTTGTTTGTTTTGTTTTGTTTTTTTATTTGTGTGTGACGACTGGTTCCTCTGCATTAAATGGTAAGAAGTCACCAGTGTCTCCGTTATGTAGCATTCTTGCATGCGTTGGAGCCGGCAGATGTTTTTCTTCGGTTTTCTTTAGACCGCAGCTATATATAAAAACAAGAGTAATTACTGGACCAGCCTGAGCACAGCCACTTATGGCCTTGCTCACTGGCTTATGTACACTTACACAAACCAATCGTATAATTTCAGCAAGGGCCACATATGGCTCACAGCTTCCAGGTTCTTCAGGTTTGAGCTTTAAATTCAAACCTGCCCAGTCAGTAGAATAGAAGTTTGCTGATTTGGGGATATTGTCCTTAAGCTTTTTAAAAAAATGCTGTTTACAGCCTAAATAAAGCTGTAGTGATTTATTACAGAAAACAAACATRAATGGTTTTGCATCACCTCAGCAGCTTTTAGGTGTTCTAATCTCATTTCCCATTATTTAAGAGGGATTATCAACTCTGCTTCTGTTTAAAACTCTTTAGGGTTTCCATAACAAACTTTGACTTTAAGGCTTTTCTGCTGAGGTGATTTTAATGAGGGGATTTTCACTTTGCCCAGCGATGCGAAACTCGAGTCATACATGGTCAGCTTAAGTAATCAGGCCTCCTTTGACACTTACTTCTCTCATGGGGGTCAGATCCTCCCCGGTTCTGGTTCTACTTCAGGTCAGTGGTGCTTCCTGTTGTGCGTTCACCGCGCACAGTCATCTGTTGACCTCCGCCTTGAATCCAGTCGAGTGTGTAGATGTCATGCTCCAGGTTTTCAGGCTACAAATTGAACAGAGACATTGACTCGACATCAAATTTAGGTCGTATTCAGACCTGATAATTTGCTCCGCTTTAAACGAACCAGAGTTCGTTTCCAGCGTTGGTCCGGACCTTTTGTGCAGGTGTGAATACACTCATGCGAACTCTGGTGCGGATCAAACAACCGGACCGAGACCTGCTTTTTGAGGTGGTCTCGGTTCGTTTCCAAACAAACTCTGGTGCGGTTCACTTCAGCTTGCTTCTGGTGTGAATACAGACCGGACTCTAACCGAACCAACTGCATTAAACATGCACCTTTTTGGACTTCACAGGCCACCGTTGCTGAGCTAAATAAACTGAAAACATACCTGAGTCGTCTCCTGTTAGCAGCTCTGCTGCAGCATGTTGTGGGTCAGAACACGCAGAGCACCTCGTCTCCTTTGGGTGCACGCCGCTCCAAAATTAGATTATCATCACGGAACCACCATTAAATTAGCTGCTTCTGACGTTTTAAATGCTATTGCAG
>NW_013952434.1:300596-310943 GCF_001266775.1 Austrofundulus limnaeus | reverse complement strand
AATGGGAGCAATGATAGTCAGCCTGGTGGCTTTGTTTACGTTATAGTTCATTTGCAAAAAAGCACAATGTGAATGCAAACCGCACCAACCGAAAAATAAAATAAAGTCCATTTTTGGTCCGGACCAAACAATTGGACCAAAGGACTTTCCTGGTCTGAATGCACCCTAAGACACAAAGGTTTAACAGTCACCTTTAAGTGCTGTGTTAAATTCTATGAAACAACAGATAATAAACTCAGAACAGAGGTTGTCTCAAACCCGTGGAACATTTCTGCAAAAAAGCAAACAAGTGAAAGAAAAACAGAGAATTTGACATCATGAGGGCTACTTTCGGTTTGACTGATCTCACTCAGAAACACACATCAGACATTTGTGTCAACCTCTGTGGTTTTAAACGGCTGCTGATGCATCAGTCCAGATAATGGAAAACAAACTAAGACGTGGGTGTGAGAGTTACGCTTTACGCTATAATGTTTCAATGGAGGACAATAGAGTTTTTGATGTTATAAAAAAGACAAGATGAAAAATCAACAGAAAATTAAGAAATGTATAGAAAAAAACATGTTTTCATATAACACTGACCACAGTTAAAATCAACCATTGGTTCTGTGAAAATACTGTACAATAATGCTGATTGTCTGCTGAATATCTGCTGAATGAAAACTCAATGTCTACTGAATGACCGTTGGAAAATTAAAAATAATTAAAAATACACCATCATATTTGTGCCACTGGTATGACAATATACTTTTTATTTATAAAAAAATAAACAGCTTACAGTATTTTTAGTCTTTGTTTAAGTAAATGTTTATCAAATAATGTCTAATGTTACAAGTTATCATCTTTGTTGTATTTTGATGGGGAATCATTTCAAACTAAAAGTCAATAATTATACAAATATTAAAAGTCACTGCAAACTATTTTCAAACAAACCAATTCTTTTTTGCATACAGGAATGGGTAAAACTTGCAAACAAATGTCTAGAGACCAACAATTTACAGAAAACAATTATAATCAAACAAGTATTTCTAGTATTCATTTTATTGCATCTGAAAAAATATTATTTAAAAAAGCAGAAAAAAAAGCTTTAATCACCAAAAAAACTGTCTTTTGTATTTTGGGAACCAGCAGAATAATGTTTTATTGTGATTTTTGAGGTTTGTCACCTCATAAATAAAAGTAATCAGAAATTCCAACACGAGGACAGCTAAAGAACAGGAATGAAATCTGTTTTATTTTTTATTGGAGGAACACTTAAAAAAACAATAAATTGAACCGAAGGCAGATATGAGTTTTAAAAAAAGACAGCAGCAAAGATAAGGTGAAAGAAAAAGTGTCAAAAAATGTGAGAGTAAGAAACAGAGGGTGTGAAAGAGTGGATGTGAGCACCTTGTGCTGTGGAAAGGCTCGGGTCAGAGCCGAGACGGAAACGCCGCTCAGATCAGCTCAGCGGCTGACAGCTCTCTGACAGGGATTAGAGGACTGCCTGTAAATAATCGGGGTTCAGACTCAGGGCAGCTTGCTCCTTTACAAAGTGCTCATTCCTCATCCATCACTCCTCTTCTCTCTGTGTCGCCCCTACGGGGGCCAAACTCTCAAACAGCTTCTGGTTGATCTTTTCATCAGAAGACCAGTGGGCTTWTTTWTTTTTTTTATCCACACGGCTAAATGGCAAAATCAAGTGGAATTTTTACGACCCCGCTCCAAATCAGCTCAAGTAGAAACATTCAGATTTGGAGGAAAAATGGAAGGAACGTACAACAGCAGACTGGTGATGTCATTGATTCAAAGTGAACATCTGGGGGCCAGACACAGTCCCATGTGGTCCTGATACAGAGACGGTAGGAAAGAAGTGGGCTACTTGAAAAGCGTGTGGTTAAGTGACGCATCATGACACATCAGCAACTCTTTGAGGGCTTTTRATTGGAAAGAATCCCAAGTCATTTTTAACACTGCAAACAGACTGCTTAGTATTCAAATTACTCAACAGTTTATCTTTTTTTTGATGCCTATTTATGGGGATTTTTTTAACTAACAGGAGATGCTATCACAGTTCAGATCGTTTGAAGTGGGATTCTTTGGAAAGGTGAAATATTTATATCCTACTTGTAAATAACATTTTAAAGAGCTGTCTTGAAACAACCCCAGACTTTATGAACTTTCACATCCCCATTAGTTGGCATTACATGACTGTTATTGGTCTTTCGGCTACTCCTTTCTTCAGGGTTTGCAAACAGAACAATTGAGTTGTTTTATGTCAGATGCCCTTTCACCGGCTCAAACCCATCGAGCCACAGCAGAACACTTTTGTGTTACGATAGCAGATATTTTCAGGTTCAAACAGTAGCAGGAACAGTTAGCTGTGGCATCCATCAATCCGYCCATACTTATTCATCCATCTTCTGTTCTGTTTTTGCATCACAGAAGTACCAGGTCCAGGAGGGAAAACAAAACCTCCCTGTTCCTAGCGACCCTCTCCAGGGGGGACATGTTAAACAATTTGACACCATACAGGAAGTTGAAGCCGGAAAAGAAACGGTGTTCCCAGTAGGATGATCCCAGTTCAAGCCTTCAAATTAACTTTGACGTTTCATGTTTAACTTGGACTGAACATAAGCATTACGTTCCTCGTCTCACTGCTCTGACTGAGCACTGCTAACAAAAAAATAACTGAGCTCTACATGGTATTTTCTGCATAGAAACAGCATTTTAACACGTTCAAAACTGAAAAGTACTACGTGTGCGATCAAATAATAAATAATACAGAAATACYATTAAAAGTAAGAGAGCTTTACACATTGTTGAGTTGTATAGGTGTTGTCTTGAGTTAGAAACTTTCCCACATTCTGACAGGGAATTCCCACTTGAGGGGTATTCCAATTACATCATTTTGCAAATTAAATAATTGGCATCATGGGAGATACAGTTCATGGTCAATGTTGGCTTAGAAGCAGCTTAAGACATTCATACATTTTTGAAGCTCTCAAGTCACATAAAATGCTGTGAATGGCCACATTTGGCCCAAGGACCTTGAGTTTGACATGCGCCTTAGATATTTCTTTCAGGTTCGGACTTTTTTGATTCATATACTGTTTATATTACTGCTGTTTGTTTCCATATCATCTTAATTTGTTTAGCTGTAATTAGTTACTGCATTTCACTTGAAAGAAATGTCAGGGATTTCAGTTCTCAACAACAAGAAAAAGAAGGAACAATTCGTTTATTATAATAATACGTGTCAATAATCCCAGACCAGATCAGATTCAGGGTCTTGCCTGATGACATGTTGGTGGGAGAATAAACCAGGATCAAACCAACTATCTGATTTGGATCCTGATCTTCCTTCCTGAGCCCACCCCAAATGATGAGGGCTATAGAACATAGAAGGACCAGTAAATTTCAGTTTTGACTCAGTTCCTTCTTCACCACTACAGACCAATCCAACATCCTTATTACTGCAACCAAGACCCCCACCCATCCCTCCATCCTATGTGACTCAAGGAGGACCATGAGCTCCTCAACCAGGTAATCCACCATTTTACCACCTTTCAGCAGGAATATATTCTGTTGGAATAACATTTTCTCTAACATCAAACAGATGGTACATATGCATACAGCGGGTAAAATAAGTACTGAACACGTCACCATTTTTCTCAGTAAATATATTACTAGAGGTGCTAATGACATGAAATTTTCACCAGATGTTGGTAACAACCCAAGTGATCCATACATACAAAGAAATCAAACCATAAATGTCCAGAAATGAAGTTATTTGTAATAATGTGGAATGGCACAGGGAAAAAGTATTGAACACACTTACTGAAATTTATCTAATACTTTGTACAAAAGCCTTTGTTGTCAATGACAGCTTCAAGACGCCTCCTGTATGGAGAAACTAGTGGCATGCATTGCTCAGGTGTGATTTTGGCCCATTCTTCCACACAAACAGTCTTCAAATCTTGAAGGTTTCGTGGACCTCTTCTATGAACTCTGATCTTTAGTTCTTTCCATAGATTTTCTGTTGGATTCAGGTCAGGTGATTGGCTGGGCCATTCCAGCAGCTTTAGTTTCTTTCTCTGAAACCAACTGAGAGTTTCCTTGGCTTTGTGTTTGGGCTCATTGTCTTGCTGAAATGTCCAGCCACGTTTCATCTTCATCGTCCTGGTAGATGGAAGCAGATTTTTATCAAGAATGTCTCTGTACATTTTTCCACTCATCCTTCCTTCAATTATTTGAAGTTTGCCAGTACCATATGCTGAAAAACAGCCCCACACCATGATGTTCCCACCTCCAAACTTCACTGTTGGTATRGTGTTTTTGGGCTGATGTGCAGTGCCATTTGACCTCCAAACATGATGTGTATTCTGGCATCCAAACAGTTCAATGTTGGTCTCATCTGACCAGACTATATTCTCCCAGTATTACACAGGCTTGTYTAAATGTTGTGCAGCAAACTTTAAAGGAGCTTCAACATGCTGTTTCTTCAGCAGTGGAGTCTTGCGTGGGAGCGTGCATACAGGCCATGGTGGTTCAGTGCATTTTATTGTTTTCTTTGAAACAAACGTACCTGCTAATTCCAGGTSTTTCTGAAGCTCTCCACAAGTGGTCCTTGGCTCTTGGACAACTCTTCTGATAATTCTTTTCACTCCTCTGTCAGAAATCTTGCGAGGAGCACCTGGTCGTGGTCGGTTTATGGTGAAATAACGTTCTTTCCACTTCTGAATTATGGCCCCAACAGTGCTCACTGGAACCTTCAGAAGTTTAGACATTCTTCTGTAACCGATGCCATCATTATGCTTTGCAACAATAAGGTTGTGAAGGTCTTGAGAGAGCTCTTTACTTTTACCCATCATCAGATGGTTCTTGTGTGATACCTGGCCATCATTTGGGACTGAACCAGCTGATATTAACTTGCACTGACAAGGGGCAGACTTGTTTTCTAATTACTGAGAGAGTTCAGCTGGTGTCTTGTCTTTCCATGCCTTTTTACACCTCCCTTTCTTCATGTGTTCAACACTTTTTCCCTGTGCCATTCCACATTATTACAAATAACTTCATTTCTGGACATTTATGGTTTGATTTCTTTGTATGTATGGATCACTTGGGTTGTTACCAACATCTGGTGAAAATTTCATGTCATTAGCACCTCTAGTAAAATATTTACTGAGAAAAATGGTGACGTGTTCAATACTTATTTTACCCGCTGYATGTGCTTATAACACAAACATCCCAACACTTTAGAGCAGRGCTGTGTGACTTCACGTGTGTTGTGTCTGGAAGAGACTGCATCTTTTTATCCTAAACGAGGTTCCAGAAGGAGTCCAGAAAGAAGCTAATCTTCCAGACACACCCTGGCCCAAACCACCGGCAGAGCCCGAGTTGTGAGGAAGAGGGAGAGGAGGAGAAGAGGAGGAGGAGGTTCGGGTCAGAGAGGAGCAGAGGAAACTTTCCGAGGAATGCTGAGCTCAGACTTCACGTTAAGCCGGTCCATGAGCGGCAGGCTGTCAGCAGCAGAACCAGGACCAGACAGGCAGACAGGTGAGGGGACGAGGATGTAGCACACCTGCAGAGAGAGCTGCGGGTCGCGCGACGCAACAGAGAGCGAGGAAAGCAGTTTTGGATTTAATGCACGTGCAGCTCCTCACGAGGGATGAGTTGGCTCCTGTTGTTGGTTCTGACAGCAGCTGGGATTCAACAGGTGGGCTGCCCCAAACATACATTAGTTTTTTTTATTTTTATAGAAACCTTGTTTTTGTTATTATTTGTAAAATTCTTGTCTGYCATCAATAGGTTATATGCATGCATAMCTTTTTAATCAGCTGAGGCTTTGTTTGTTAGAAAACTTTTTATATTTTAATATAATATTTTTTACCTCATTTGTTCACATCCATACGTATATTAGTCTCTAATCTCTCTTAAGAGAGATTTATTTTTATCTTCAAACTTCCGAAGCAGGGTGCTGCTGTCAGGTTTTACCTGGTTCTGTTTGTTGGACTTTAGTGCCACCTTGTGGTTATTTGGAGAAACGCATCTGAAATCTGAGCTGTATCTGTTTTGAATGATTATGTGATTCATTATTTTGGCTGACAAAATAGTGGGAAATTTCTTTGACCAAATTGAGATAATTAAATAAAATAAATCTATATAATTCACGTTTTTTGTTGCAAATATCTAAATTTATATCTGTAAATCTCAAAGTTGTTTGTGCTTTTTTATTTTTCAATAATCTTGAAAAAAATAATCTCAGGTTGTTGTTTTTTTTCCCCCTATCACTTCATGCCAGGGATTGTTCATTTCTCATATATAACTATGCAAACTTCAGTCACCAAATTGTAAATGATAAATAATTAAGGACTGATGAGCAAATGAAGCCTTACCAGAGGTTTTTATTATTAACTTGTGAGTCATCCGCCTCCCTCTGATCTGCTCTCTTTCTCAGAGTAATCGTTTCAAGCTGAGCATGTTTTGGTATCACTCTCTGCTCTGTAAATGAKCCACATGGCTTCCAGCTAAATGAACTCTTCTGAGGGTCAGCTTAGTGGCACCGCTCTGATTAAAACTAATTTATCAGCATTAGCTTTCGACATCATTCAGAGTTGTCATTAATGTTTCCACCAAAGGGAGAAGAAGCTTAGAACAATCGACTGAGGCTTTGCCGCGCTCAAAAGATGATTGAAAATGTTTTCTCACAATTAGCTCTGGATTGATCGAGCATGTTTGCCTTTAATTGGGGAAAATCTCAATATCTGAATGAGTTCAAGACTTTACAAGAAATATTGAACCCAAAATCAAATGTGCCGCTTCGTGTCTGGACTTTGTCGCACTTTACAGCTACCATCTTTTGAACATTCACCATTTATGATGTACTGMAAAGCTGATGTTTAATGTATTAAAATGAAAGGAAATCTTAGTCACTGAATGGTTACCCACAGACCCATTTCTGGTGTTTTTGTCCTCAAAACAACCTTTTAGTTTGTTATTTGCACCATTAAGTTAARAAGACCAAAAGACTTGGGCTGCTAACGCTCCTCAAGTGACCCGTTTCAAGTGCAAACATCTGGTTTTAGGAGCTGCAAACCTCGACACAGTCTGAGCTTGGCAACTCTCTGCAGCCTGGGAGCAAAGAAACATGCCGAAATTAAGAATCATCAATGGGATTTTGCAACTGTTCAGCCTGTTTTTACCCCTGTTACATACAGGCCAAACTAGCCCCTGACATTAATTTAATAGGATTTTCTCAGCTGTGTGTTTAATTCACTTTTATAGCCTTATTTAATTTGTTGCACAGCTTGACTGAATATTAGTGATTGTGTTGGCAATGAAGCAACCACGTAGGGATTTGAGACTTCTCAGATCAAATACAGACCATGGCAATACCAGGATTAAAGATAATTGAAGTGCTGCTTATTACAATGAGTCAGATATCTTTTTAAGAGATTGAACTTGAACAGTAAATCAGAAGCTGCAGAAGTTACAGGCTGGTGTCACATTTGATTCATAAATAAACAGGGAAGTGCACTCGGCCATATAGTCAAAATGGTTATTTTGGTGAAATATCCAGATCAGAAACTACACAGTGTGGTTAAAATATAAGTCTACTCTTTCTTTCTCCAGGCCTCCTCCCTGAATTCCACTGCCATGCCGCCAGCCGAGACCGCCTCCTCGCCGACCGCAGAGCCGCTCAGCCGCACGCGCTACTGCAAGTGGCCCTGCGAGTGTCCCGAGGCGCCCCCCAAGTGTCCGCCGGGCGTCAGCCTCCTCATGGACGGCTGCGACTGCTGCAGGGCCTGCGCCCGGCAGGTGGGCGAAGAATGCAACGAGGCCGACACGTGCGACTACCACAAGGGACTGTACTGCGACTACAGCTCGGACAAGCCTAGGTACGAAAAAGGAGTGTGTGCATGTAAGTGTCACTGAAGCAAACATCAGAGATTTACACATTTAGGATGTTTTTTCTCTGTTTGGGGTGTTGCATGTTGCAGTTTTCAGTTAAAACAAGATATGTGTTGAACATTATGGGGAGCTAAATGTAGAATAAGATGTTTAAATATGTCACTGACACATTTTCATTATTTAGCTCACTTTCTGAGTGAAGAAGAAAAAATTTCATTAACATTTTATAGTTATTAAACTGTTCATACATTACTGTTACTAAAAGTTAAACCTAAATGTTAAACTCTGAATCTAAATGTAAAAGTTAAATCTTAAATGTTGTGGCTAAATGTTATAGTTATATTTAGGTACTGTATTTTGGAATGGAACACAGCTTTTGCCATTGGTCGGTGGCTTTTGTTGTGACATCATCATCCTGAGACAAAAGCARCTGMTAACACTGCTAACTCTGCTAGCTCTTCCTTATAAGATGTCAAATCCCAGGTACCATCCAAAATGTTTTCAATTAACACATTTTGAAATAAAATTTAAATGCTATCTTCAGCAGCATTAGCAGCTGAAGATAGCTGGCGCCAACATCAAAGGCTGTGCACCATWATGAAATTCCTAAATGTGCACTTTAGCACTTAGCTCTAGATTTTAACATTAAGATTTATATGTTTAGATTTTTTAAAATTAAGCCCTAGATATAATATTTAACATTCAAAATCAACATTTAGTAAAAGTTATCTAAATGRGTCTACATCTACTCTCCAACCAATCTTGTGGTCATAATTCAGCACACATCAGGTTAAAGGTACAAAAACTTAAACATGAATCACATTATAAAATATCTACATGAACAAAAACAGTTTCAGTTATGAGGACTGAGGTACTATTTGTGATGGTTTTGTAGAGTACTGTAACACAAAAGTTTTCTATTATTTGCTTTACACCACATACACCAATCAGTTAAATTATGACCTCTGTTTTGCTGGAAAAGCCTGTATCTTAGGCTTCACACGGATATTACKTTGACATTTTCCACAAAACTGAACAGTTTTTGAAAAAGACAGGGTTTTCCTGTATGGGGGGCCACGGTAGCTTGGTGGTCAGTGCTGCAGTCTGCAAACCTGTGGCTGCAGGTTTGAGCCCAGGTTGCATAAGGAAGCCAAATCTTTCAYGCCTTTTGCCTCAGTGTGGCATCCCTGCAGGAGGGAGCAGCCAGAAACAGAATAACATGGTTTTGCTGTAAATTGCAACAACACACCCCTACAATGGAAAGCAGTTAACATTAGACATGTCAGTGAGTTTAACCTCCTACAACACAATCTGYTTGTATTATCACATGAAAATTCAGCAGCAGTGCACGTCTCCATAAAGAGTTTTCTTGTCGTTTCTCTCTCTCAGATATGGTGGGAACTGGCTGCGAGCATGACGGTGTGATCTACCGCAATGGTCAGAGCTTCCAGCCCAGCTGCAAATACCAGTGCGTGTGCGTGAACGGCGCCATCGGCTGCGTGGCGCTGTGCACGGAGTCGCAGCCCCCCAGGGTGTGGTGCCAGAATCCGCGTCGGGTCAAAGTCCGGGGCCAGTGCTGCGAGCAGTGGATCTGCGAAGAGCCCAAGAGGGGGCGCAAGACGGCGCCRCGACATGCAGTGGAGGGTAGGTCGCTCTGAATTGTCTGTTTATACCCAGACCTCTTACTGACATGATGCCAAATTACACAACAAGCTCCTTCGGCTGTTTCTYACTGCTTACTTTTACAGCTACACTCAAAAACAGATGTGTTGGATTTACTTAACCAAGTTTTGTCARCTGGTTCCGCTCAAATGATTAAAACATAAAGCAATTTTCACATGTACTTTTAACGTAAATGTGAAGCTTTATATTTACTCAACTCAGTTGAGTGGAACAAGTTGACAAAACTCAAGTCCAACACATCTGTTTTTGAGTGGATTTGTTGCAGCTCTCAGGTTTTTACTTGTGAGCTGTGTCGCTTCCATCAAAATAGCAATTAAAACAAAAATGCTAAAATATATTAGTTTTAAAATTTCTGTTTATTGAGTTTTATTGTGAATAAAATATGGATTTATGTGCTTTGCAAGTCATTGCATTCTGTTTTTATTTGCATTTCACCCAGCGTCCCAACTTTTTCACATATGGTTTTGTGTGTGTTATTGTTTTTTTAAGTCACTGCCAGCTGAATTTGATCTACATCATCAACAAAAATGTTTGACATGGTAGGAAAGAACTAAAAGCTAATAATGCAACAGAAT
Source organism: Austrofundulus limnaeus (assembly GCF_001266775.1). Taxonomy (NCBI): domain Eukaryota; kingdom Metazoa; phylum Chordata; class Actinopteri; order Cyprinodontiformes; family Rivulidae; genus Austrofundulus; species Austrofundulus limnaeus. Next base: position 300,792 of record NW_013952434.1, on the reverse strand, counting down.
AAATCAGTAAAGTATTTAAAAACAAAGTTTGCTCCAGTTACAAAATAGGTGTTAATTTGTCTGCAAAAGGGATTGAATTCACAAAGTAAAAGAGAAGCAGCTGTGTTTGACTTTGGCTCTCACAATAAACATGAGCTGTGTGTGTGTGTGTGTGTGTGTGTGTGTGTGTGTGTGTGTGTGTGTGTGTGTGTGTGTG
>NW_013952434.1:296072-300527 GCF_001266775.1 Austrofundulus limnaeus | reverse complement strand
GTGTGTGTGTGTGTGTGTGTGTGTGTGTGTGTGTGCGTGCGTCCTTCCTGTGGAAGCCCTCACACTCTTCTTGGATCTTTTCCAGTTTCCAGTCGTTTAAAGCGCCAGAGCCACTGAGGCAAGAACGTAAATGAAGATCTTGACGTGTTGCATAAAAAGACAAATTAGATCCAGACCGCTGGACGGACACGTTTTAAGTATTTCGATTGAGAACAGATGGCAGTACGAGGGGACGCGGTGTTTTCTATTTAATAGATTTGCGACTKTTGCGAAGGCAGGAAAAGTGGAAATATTGAACTGAAAACCCAGACAGTTCAGAGGGTTCATCAGTCTGTTAGACCTTGAACTTCTCTCAATCAGATAGGTTGTTTTTGTTTAATGGTTAAAGGGGCAGTTCTGTTTTTTTGAGGCTCTGTAAAAGGGGTTCAATAAACAATTTCTTACCTGTTGTAGACAGCTTGTYAAATGATAACAGCTCTAAATTCAAGGGCTGCATCCTTCAAATCACCTGACCTGCTTGGACTGGTCTGATCAGAAGAAAGTAGATGTGAATTTGGATGGCCTTCGAAGGATGCAGCCCCTGAGCTTATTTCTGACTGGACTGATGAGCTAAAGCTACTTGGAGTTCACGTAGAACCGTGAGGGCTCCAAGCTGTTATTTTTCCACACGACTTATCTGCTTTTTCTTCCCTGTGTCCGATCCAGCAGTCCCAGCTCAGTCCAGGAGCTGGCACGACAACTGCATCCCTCAGACTACTTCCTGGAGCCCCTGCTCCAAGACCTGCGGCCGTGGCCTGTCCTTGAGAATTTCAAACGCCAACGATCAGTGCGAGATGGTCAAGGAGTCCCGCCTGTGCAACCTGCGGCCGTGCGAGGTGGACATCACCAAACATTTCAAAGTAAATACATCTGCACCTTCACTTTCCTAACCGCTCCACAGATATCTGAAAGCTTTCCAGCGTTCGCAGCACTAAACGTCTCTCACTGTCCGCAGCCAGGAAAGAAGTGCCTGAATATCTACAGGGAGGACCAGCCGTCCAATTTCACCATCTCCGGCTGCACCAGCAAGAAGCAGTACCGGCCCAAGTACTGCGGGGTCTGCTCCGACGAGCGCTGCTGCGTCCCGTACAAGTCCAAGACCATTGACGTGGACTTCGAGTGCCCCAACCAGGCGGGCTTCACCTGGAAGATGTTGTGGATCCAGGCGTGCTTCTGCAACCTCAGCTGCCAAAGCCCTAACGACATCTTCGCAGAGCTGGACAGCTACTACGGTCAGCCAGAGGTCATGGACTGAGGCGCAATGTTTTTATTTCAGCAGGAATATCGCGAATGACTCACAACCTGAGCTGCTTTTCAATGGCATTTGAAGAATTGAAAAATATATATATATAAAATCCTGTAAAATATTGAATTTATTTATGAAGCTTCTATGCACGTGACGTTTAATAATCTTGCTACTTAAAGAAAAATCCACTTTTTTATCCTTTAGAGTTTCTAGCAGTGCAGAACATTTAAATTTAGTCTCTATCGGTGTTATGTAGATATCTTTTATTCTGTTATTTGCGACGGAACTTCCAAATAAGGGCGGGGCGTGAAGGCCCTCGTTCGGATTTAAAGAGACAGCCTCAAAACGAGTCACACCTCTGAAAAGCGGTGAAAGAGGGGCTTGTGGAGTTACAATAAAGGAGGGATTGCTTTCACTTTACACAGACCAACTGAATGGTTTAAATGTGAAAAAGGATTTAAAAGCAGGATGTCTCTTTTAAGAAAATCTTGAAACTGATTCCTGTAGGTATTTATTGCCGCCACAGAAAGCAAACTATTTGCTCGTTTGTAAGCAAATTATCTATTTATCATTGGAAGAACATCTACAACTTCGAGTCAACCTGATTCAAGGGGGGTTATGGCTAAGCAAGAACAGCAAACAAAAATGGCTACAACTCAGTTTTATAGACGATGATATAATCTGGTTTGGCCAAAAAGGCTCGACAGGCAACACGCTTTCCTTCAAGGAAGCTTTTATTTTCTGTGCATCTGCTATCAGTTTATAAGCAAGTTAGAACAGAAACACTGCATTTGATGGCCCAGTCAAAAAAATGCAACTAAGACACCAAATGTGTTACAAGTTTTTATTGTCATTTTTTTTTAATAAATACAAACTGTTATGTTTTTAATGCTTTTTCTACAGCAATAGATGGTTTGTGCATCTTTACAAAGCTGTGTTAATGACTTTTGCAAAGTAAAATGTTGCTGTAGTAAAAGTGACAATACAGAAGGTATCAGGTTACAGTCTCTATGACTCTCTTCATAACGTCTGGACCTTTTCCCTCTTTACTCAGCCACATATCCACAACCACAAAAAAGAAGCACCGCATCCCACGAGTGAACAATGCCATGGCACTTTTTTTTTTCTCTTCTTTGTTCCATTGTTCTTAAACGCATAGAAATCATTGTAAAAATAGGAGGAAAAACAAAACARAAACAAAGCAAATAAAGCATGATGATGAATTGCTGAATTTGTATTTTTGATTCATTACAAAGCAAATTCTCAGTCACGTGTTCTAAAAATACAGTTTGGGTTGTGGTTCACATGTAGAAATAAAATGAAAAAATCATAAACTTCAGGGGGATGGAAAAAAAATCCCAACACCTCAAAGAYGATGCATGGCAGGAAGGAATTTGCATATTTACAGGATATTCTTGAACTTTTTCCCTTAATTTATGAAAAAAAAAGACTAAACAAAAACAGCCCTTTCCTAATCATCCTCCACATTCTCCTCATGTCTACAAATCTGCAGCTATGCACACAGAACAAGACTTCTCAGCCATGGAATAATGGGAATAAATGATCAGTTACAGTTAGAACACAAAAGACATTTACAGTCAGGTAATGTTYGAGAGCTGTGATTATAGGAAAAGTGGACAAAATAAAAAGGATCGAGGAATGTTTTTTTATGTTTTTTTAATGCAAGAGAGATTGTTTGAGCTGAAGCTGGAGCCACAGCTTTCTCTGCTTCTGTGCCTTAACGCTGCGTTGCCTCCAACTGCCCTCGAAGAGTTTTGACATTTTGTGTTCACGTGAGTCCCTGAATGACAAAATAGTTGACCTCCTATTTTAAAAAAGATGAATGTTCAAATTCAGGCATCTCAAATGCAAAAAACTCTGCAGATGAGAGTCCTTTGTGCGCATTTCTTAGTTTTTCCTTTTCCCAACATACATGTGCATTATGTGTGTAGAAATAACTGTGTATAATTAGGAGGGAACGCAGCACAAAATAAAGAGGACCATGTGTGTACATGTGTGTGTACGTGCGTGTCTGCAGCGGCGGCTCGTTTAGCAGGAGACTTCGGTGGACTTGGGCACGGACTGGTCCACGTTGTTGTTGGCCGTGCCGTCCGTGTGGCTGCGGGCGCGGCTGCCCTCGTTGGTGTGCGAGCGCGAGCGGTTGCCCTCGGTGGTGTGCGAGCGCGAGCGGTTGCCGTCGGAGGTGACGCTGGAGCCGGAGGCGGTGCGGGAACGGGCCAGGCGGGTCATGCTGGCAGATGGCACTGAGGGAGGAGGATTTCAAAAAATCAGTCAATGGCTTCAAGTCAAGATGATAAGAATTGTACTGGAAGTCAGTAACTGATGAAGACTTTTACTCACAGGGTAAATWTAAAAAATGTTTTGCCCCAGACTCAATTATTTTTAATCTTTACTATTCATGTTTTAAGACTGGGTTACTATTAAAGATTAGCAATCATACATATTTTGAACAAGATGCTACTACTGGAAGTAAACCCAGGTTTCAGTTTTTGACTGCATGCATTATGCAACCTTTGGTATCCAGAGAGTTATGTTGATTTACGGTACTAAAAGAGGTCAAATGCTCTGAYATTAAAATCCAAAGAGTATTCTTCCAGACAAATATTTTGGAAAATAGTTCCAGGCTTTTTCTTTCCATTTCCTGTGGTTTGTTTCTTCGGTTTATCATATTTGCTTTTATTGTTCTTATAACCCTGCATTCCATTTAGTCTTTTTGAAATTTGTAATATGTGAAGCACTTTGGCCAATGGTCATTGTTTAAAACGTGCCATACAAATAAAGTTGGAGTGTTTGTAGCAAAGCTAGAGTTATGCTCAGTCAAAACAAAACTGTCCTTTTTTGGAAATCAGTCATGTTATAAACTTGCACTTGTGGGAAAATATTTGGTAGTGTAAATTAAACAAGTGTAAGTATAATTCTTTTAGGCTCAGTCTGAATCAATTAGGGAAATAAAGGCAAAATCAATCAAAAAAAAAAAGCCAAAGAGACTGTAAGAAGCAGGGGTGTTAAAGGTGCTGCAACACCTGTGGATGTGTTTGTTCAACTACATAAAAAATTTAAAAGGCACAGTGTGTAGGATTTGTTGTTTTCAGCGACATCTAGTGGTTGAGTGGTTGAATCATCCTCCCTGGTCCTCCCCCCACCCCCAC
>NW_013952434.1:281950-295642 GCF_001266775.1 Austrofundulus limnaeus | reverse complement strand
TCCTACACACTGTGTCTTTAAATTAAAAAAATAATAATAATAATAATAAGGGGAAAAAACAGATTTTTTTTAAGCGCTGCAAGTTAAAATTTCTGTGCTTTGATATTTTGAGTTTGGTAAAATATGTTGAAAGATTGCTACATTTCACAAACTGTCAGTCACCATTGTGTTGTTTTGCTCTGGGGGTCGGGAAGGGATATTGACATTTCTTACTTTTTGCTAATGTTCTACAAACTTGGAAAGAAAATAAAGAACTGCAAAAAATGTCAAATTATGGAGAGAGGGCATCATAAAGACTAAAACCATCAATTTACTTGAATATTTCAGTCACATTTTGCAAACTGTAAGACAATTTGACTCAAACTTCCTCATCTCACCACAAGGTGGCAGAAGAAATGTTTTTAAAAGGGTAAAGTCTGCAAACAATCCTGATGATGTATGTTCCTGTGTGGAAGGGAAACTTTCATCCTAGATGAGAAACGCACTGAAGTCTGCACCCTGAATGTGTTCAATACTCACTGTATCCCATGCCCTGGATGAAATACTTGAAAGCCTCCGTCAGTTTGCCAGGCTGCAGAAAGAAGCACAAAGACAAGATGATCAGTCTTATTGTCGTTAATAATCACTTTGGTTTACGTAACGCTGACACGCTCCCCTCATCCTGCAGCTTACGGAGCAGGATGGGAGATATGACAGCTGCAACGAGCAGGTGCTGCTCAGATTACAACCTCACCACTGTCCTCTTGTTAATGCTCTTACTGCCAGCTTCTTACGTTCTCTTCCCACCCCTCCTCCTCCTCCCACCTGAGTATCTGTGCTAACTGGCCCCGGCTCTGCAAACATTCAAGTCTGTCCCGCAAGCGGATACACACCTGGTCAACTTGGGGCATGCCGCCACAATCTGCCATCTGCAGAGAAAAGAGAAAACAGTAGTTAGGATTTAATCTGGTTCATGCAACCYCTAAAGCTTGTTCCATTTTAGGCCCTTTACAGCAAAACCACTTTTAGTCATTAAATTTTACTTTTGGCTGCTAAAAGATTACCACCGGAGAACAGAAGTAGGTCAGTCGCCATAAAGCGAGCAAGCAGCGTGTGCATGCATGGACACGCTGTGCCATTGCAGCTCCAGTTAATGTGTCACCAAGTAAACGCTGACCTGCTGGAAACTTATCAGCCGAAGCATTTCCACCAAGGCTATTATAATCTGAGCAAGAAAAGAGAGGCGTCTCACCTTCAGCAGGGTGGTTTTGGTTGGGTCCAGTTTGGTGTTGCACTCAACCTGGGAACAAATCAAATGCAAACTTTAAAAAGAAAGAAGCTTAAAATGTTATTATAACTTAAAAAATATTAAAAAAAAAAAAACACTGGAGGAGATTTGTCGCTCCGCCTGAGCTGAAAGTAAAAATGGCTCAACAAATCTCTTGACTTCAGGAGATTACATCTAATCTGAATCACTTGATCTTTGTTCTCAGTGCCATTTTTACACGAGTCCAGTTAAATATTGTCCTGAAGCGACTGGAAAGCATGTTTGGCACAAGTTAGCTAATTAACGGGGGGTGAAAAGTTTAGTCGTTAGCCACGAGGCATTGTTTTATTGCTTCTGTGAACTGAATAAACTCACCACAGCGTCCACAGCAGGAGAATTGTCGCCAACCACCAGCAGAGTAGGACACCTGGACAAAGGAAACAGCACATTCAGTTGAGGATAATAGGCAATAGTTCTGATATTCACAACTGATAATCTGTGGAAAAAAACTATTAACAACAAAATGACCAAATTTGTATTTGCACCATCTGAAAAAAAAAAAAACTCAAATTTTAAACTTTTTATATCAGTTCAGGTCAATGCATATCAACATCAGTTTCACATTACATGGTCATTTACATCAAATTCTTCAGTTAATTAGAAACAAAAATAGCTGTGCCACTTCTGGCGCATCTTAGGACACTTCCAGCAGGATCAGCTTATTTCTAACAGAATAACCAGGTTAAGCAAATGTAAATATTTGACATGACATTTAGTCTGAACTGCTATAAATTGTTGACATTGTTGTTTCAGAATGGGAAAAATCAAGTTGGCAACCATCTTGATTGGCACCATCACTTAACATCCATTTTTGAATGGCATCTTGTCAAAATCAGATAAAATATGTACATTTTTCACAAAAATCCACATTATAAAGCTGAAAGCTGGTGGAACTTACTTGAGAGTTCTGGCATTGATTCCAGGGACAGGCCTCTCGATTTCAAGATCCCGTCGGCTGTTGAATAGTTGTAGCGACACATGTAACTAAATAGATTTTTCTTTTTACTTTTAACTTCTAAATCTGTTGAATTGCCGCCACTACCTTTCATAGGACTTGACAAAGAGGTGCAGGTTGAACTGGTTCATGGTGTTTAAGATGTGGTGGCGGTACGTGGCGATCAAATCGTGGTTGTGGTTGATCTCCTCCTGCGATGAGCAAAAACCACAAAGTGAAACCCACCAACGTGCTCTCAGCTCACGCTCAGCTGCCGCAGCTTGAGTAGCCCAAGCTAAAACATTTGAAGGCGTACCTTTCCAAACAGGTGAGTGATGATCATGTCCGGCATGGCGTGGGCCCAGCCGCTGATCTGAAATTAAACGCGACGTCAMATTTAGTTGCTGATCTGTTTAAAATTTAACWTTTGRTGAGTTCTGCGAGCTAAAACTCTGGACGTTACCTTGTTTGCAGCCCAGTCCATCCATCCTTCAGCACATGGGTTGATGTTGATGAGCATCAGACCCTCTACCATGTTAGGATAGTCCAGCTAAAAAAAAATAATAATCATAAAAACAAGAAAATAACTTATTGTTTTTTAATTTTATACCATGCATCAACTCTTAAACTCAAAGAAAGTGCTCTTGTTTCTACATTTTGAAGAAAATCATATTTTTTTAATAAAACTCTTATGCAAATTGCCAAACTTTTTGCTGCTGCTATTATCGTTTTAATGTCTTTAATTGCAGAGAAAATAAAATCCATTGTCTAGCCTATTAAACTCCACTGTGATCCACATCATCAGCTACAGTGAGGCTGAAAAAAAAAGGAGTTAAAAGTCTTTGTTAACCTTCTGTCAACAAAATGAGACTTCCTACTGAGAACAGTGTTATTGTTGAGCCAATTGTGAACATTCCTCCGGCCTTTATGGCTCAGCAGGACTCAAGCAATAAGCTGATTTCCAAAATAATCAAAAAAAAAAAAGGCAGCAGAAACCCTCATGATCTGGCTCTGCTAATCCAGTGTTAATTAAAACTCGTATTTATGAAGTGTGAACGTGAGCACAACGYGTGGGCTTACGGCGAATCTGGTCAGGACGTAGGCTCCGGCTCCGATGCCCATTCCGATGACGCTCTTCAGCCTGGGGTGCACAAAGTTTCAGGGGGACTGTTAGAACAACGGGTTAGAAATTTCCCCAAATATAACAGTGAGATGTCGGGGTGAAAACTGAAGCTCAATTTACCCAAAATGCTTCAGTACCAAAGGGAACGTCTCAGACAGCTGGTCCATGGAAGGATACTCGTATCTGAGGGGGAAAAAAAACACATTGTTACAAATCTCAGTAATAAAACACCATCTTATCACGAGTTTATGGCTCCCCACTACGATGGTTTCAGTTTTGAAGTGATGTTAAGGCACTAATAAGACGAGCCAAAGTATCACCCTCAAAGCCCAGATTAAGACTGAGATAAACACACGCCCTAGAGGCACATTTGTCTAATTAAGATGCCTTAAATCCATCGAAGGAGCTCCATCAACCTGTTGAGTCAAAGGTCGCAGACTGCCTGACACACATGAAAAGACTTGTGTGGACATGTGCGTCTCACCCGGTAGAGAAGGTGTTGGCTCCTTCGTGTTGYCCCGGGGCGTCGACGTGACACACAGCAAAGTGCTGCATGATTTCCGACATGTCCTCRTGGTTGAAGAGCGTGTCCCAGCAGGTTTTGTCTGGAAAACAGAAAAGYGCATCAAGGATACGCGCTCCAACTGGGACTTCAGATGCTCTTCTTGTAATCGACTTAATATACGATGTTCGGCTCYGTCAGCATAATCTGACGACAGGTGATCAAAACTCCACGGGATTTAGGAACGACAGATGTTTCGCCCAGATAAAGCTGAGTAAGGAAGAGGGCTTACGGTTCAGTCCAATGTCATGGAAGGTAAGGATGACGGGTCTGTCCCCTTTGGGRACCCCCTTCATGGTGCAGCGAAGTCTTCCATGAGGAGTCTCCACATCGTGTTCCTACGGATGCAAGAAAACTATAAATAAAAACTTTAAAAAGCATGAAGTTAGTAAATTTCACCCCCCAATAAGACAGTTTATTAAGTCAAAGAAGATGAGCCACAAAAATATTTGCTAAAACCTCCGTTTTCCTTTTAGCGCCTTCTCAGAAACTCCAATCGCAGAGGTCGCTTAATCCGTAAAACATCCCGTTGGAAACTACGGAGAGCAAATGTAAAGAAATCCTGTGGCGTACTCACGCTGACTTCAATCTCAGCAACAATCATTTCCACATCAGTTTCCTCCAGAACCATGTTTGCAGGCGTCGATCACAGCTTGCTACTGAACACTGTGGCCGAAGCGGCTCCTCGAGCTACAGATCCGACCCTCGCTAAGCCTCTGCGGCTGTTCAGCCCTGYGTTTTTATACTCTAGCTGCTTACCGGTTGGCCTAAGCTCCCCCAGCCTCCCATGGTGCCTTGCAGGCTGGTCAAAACAAGCTAATTCTAGATGACCATATCCTTAAATTGGATCAGCCAAAGTCAGACAGAAGCAGCATCCACTAGTGCACGGACATGAGTATGAATGATCAGTTGAAAACATGCTGAGCGAGGGCAAGATGGCAACCATTATTYAGCAACGTACAGGAATATATTCTCAAAATATACTTACTTTTATGACTCTAAAGAGCTCCACAAAATGTATTGGATCATATTTTTTGTCAAAATAATGCAAAATGATCCAAACATTGTGCTTTACCAAGACTTTGAGGAGTTTCACGTTTCTTTACTGCCTGCAACAAATAAAAGTCTACACGTCCATCTCCTTCTACCATCCACCTCTGCAGGAAGCCCTGAGGCAGCAGTTAAAACTGATGTGTGTGTAATTATACACTAGMATAAAGAGATACATTCACAAAACTCATAGCAAGAAACCCTTTTGTGCCAAGGCATTCAGCGTCGAAACCAGAAAAAAAACGCCACAATATCGTTCACCCTCGCTAATCTGGGGGTCACCAATTATCAGAAGCTTAGCCTCCACAGATTCCTGCCCCGGATCCTTCAAGTGATCCAAACAATGAGTGTCCAGTCAGAGGAACTCAGCGTGGAGGGRTTTCCTTTAGTCTTTGGCGGTCCCTTTTTTTTTTAGCAAGAAGGGAAAGCGAAGAGGCCAAAAAATGTCCCGTCTCTTCATTTACAAAGTATCTCTGTATTGTTATGGGGAAAAAACTTGCATATTTTTTTTATGCTTGAATCTTATTGCTGCACTCCATTAACACTCAAATTTGAATGTAAAAATTAACAGCTCAGATAAAGTCTCAAAATCCAATATGGCCGCCTTGTGACAGCAATCGTGTGTCCCTAATGAATACCGTTAACCTTCAGTAAATAGTTTTACCACAGTCCAGCTAGTAAAAATGAACCTCTTTATACACCAGATTTTTATCCTATTCGGTCTTTTTCAAAGAACCAGTTTGTTTCTCAAACGTCACACTTTACCCCACAGGCCAAACTCACCGAACTACTTCTGTAAAATGAGATTAAAATGATGGCTGCACGATGTTAGGTAAACAGACAACTAAGAYGTTGTTGAATATTGCAATTTCTCAATTTTATCAAACCTTAAACCTCAAACAAGCCATATCTAATTGAAAACATGGATGTCTTTTTCAAAAGGAAACTTACAGGAAACCTAAACATGTCYGTTTTTGGATCATGAGGAAACAGGAGTAACCGGATTTAGGCAAGTCCATTTAAAATACAGCGAAGCCCCGATTTTTTGCAGAACGCGAGCAAGGAACTGAATTTCTAAYGTTTGTGTTACAAAGTTGATAAATTATGTTCCTTTTTGTAGTATTTACTGTAATTCCGGTTTCTGCTAAATTGCAGGGATTACCGCAAACTACTAGTACTTCAGTTCTACGAACACATCTGTGAAAGGTTTGAGCATAAATTTAAAGAACGGTTTGAGTCTATGATTTATTGCAACACTTTGTCATATTGACATAATGAAAGTTATTGCACCYAATTTCTGTGAATACATAACCTGCATCAAAGTCTTTACAACACTTTTATAGGTGTTAATCATTCGTAAAACATTTACAACCTACTTGTAAAACATAAAAAAAATAAAACTCTTAAAAAGGGTAATCATGAGGCACTTTCACAAACAATTCCTTGAAGACCAGTCACTAATGGAACCGGTTAAGCAGGGGGTGCCTTCCAGTGAACTCCCTCAAACCATTTTTAAATGATGAACCCAGTTTAGCAGTCCCTTTTTTAGTTGTTTCCAAATGTTTACTCGTGATCARTCGTCTCCTTGGACTTCAGACACAGCAGCGCCGCTGCATCTGCGCACAAATATTTCACCTTGAAAACTAAGTTGAAAGTGAGCGTCATCGCTTCCAGCAGCTGACCAAATTAGCTGGGCTCCAATTAGATTTATGTCCAAATAAAATCTCAGCAGATGAGGAGTCGTCACAGTGATAGATGAACCTGCAGCTGTGGAAATCAGCGGCCGGGGATTACTGTTCACACTAACCACTAGGTGGCATTAAAAAAAGATGAGTCATGTTTTGTAAAGAAAAAAAAAGGGATCCGGAAACAAATCCTGTCATGCTTGCTTCATGTAACGGACATTAAACCCACAATAATCCGTGTTTTTAACTCTTAAGGTTGTGTTTGTGGAAGTGTACCTTTACAACAAGCTGCTGCACAGCTTCTCTCAGGCCCTGAAAGGAAAGAACAGAATAATGAAGGCACAAACTTAATAACATCACATGATATAATCTAATGTCCTAAGGGCCTCACCCGGTTAATGAACACATTTTCATATTCTTGGAGGTTTTAATCAACAGCACGACTCTGGATCTGCAGCTAAATGATCAGTAACTGAAGACAACTCTGCAAACTGTTTAAACGCAACTTTGAAATGCTGTTTTTTTCCCCTGAGTTAAAACCCCACATTAATATTCAATAAATCAGCATTTTACAGATTCTGCCCTCGTGTATTTATTGTGTAATCTAATGGYGCATCAAACGACACTGAAATCAAACCAAGGGAAACAAGAGAAAAAYACTCAAACTGAAACTATTTTCAAAACACGTATTGGACGCTCCTCGTACATACCGGCAGTTCCTTGTCAACCAACAGGGGTTTGGACTCAACAACCTGGATGTCGTCCATTTCAGCGAGTCTGAGGGGGAGAACACAGATGTTAGGCATAAAAAAACAACTTTTAAGAAAACTGCAGAGATCATTTGCAGAAAAAGAACAATTATATACTGCATAGATTAAATCATTTAAGGAATGGATATAATATATGCTTTGAGATTAACCAAAATAAAAAAATGGAAATTTTGAGCTTCAAACAATAAAAAAATAGACTGCTATAATCCCGTCAGGTTGTAGAGTAAGAGGTGCAACCAGACACAACCTGAGACGTAAAAACACACCAAAACTTGCAGAGACTTGCAGTTGTGACCTGCAGTAACACGAGGATCACACCCTACAACTGTCTACCGTAGAAACAGAATAGATAGGACCCTCAGGCAGATGGCGGACAAAGATGGAGCTTCGACGGGAGTGGGGGGGAGAGAGAGGAAATGTGATCTGACCTCCTCCGACCCCTCTCTGAAACTTGTTTAAAAAGGTAACAATGGCAAACTGAAGCTGGCTGTCAACAGAACTCATAGCTGAACAGGATATTTGTTTTGAGACGAGGGTAGATTTCAGGAAGGAACACTGAAGCAGTGTTTGGCCGCGGAGCAGTTTTAATGAAGAAAAAAAAAAGAGAAGAAGAGGAGAAAACAGAAAAAAAGAAGGAGAGGAGCCAAGCTGTGTAGATCACGCTGCTTTGTCGGGAGAAAAACACGCAGGCAGTGACTGTGCATGCAAATCAAATTATTCAGTTAAGAGGACTCTTTGTCCACCGGCCTGGTCAATCCTGAGAAGCTAAAGGCTTGCCCCCTTTTTTCTCTACAGTGGGGGGTGGGAGGGGGGACACAACTGACCAAGACATCCACACAAACAGGAAGCAAACTGGTTCCCAGCTAAGCATTCCAACTTCTTTTCAGGCTCTGCCACTTTTTTTTTTCCAGCTTTGAAGAATGTGCTAAAAAAAACAGCCACCACAGAAAGTTGGACTTCCAGCACAGCTGAGGGGTTGTGTCACAGCAACCTGCAGTTTAGTGGAGAATAATTACGTTTAGAAACCCGGATGTCTGACAGAACGCGCCCAGGAAACACACACACACACACACACACACACACACACACNACACACACACACACACACACACACACACACACACACTCGTGTGTGACTCGAGGGAAAACAAGCGCCCAGCCCGGCCCGGATCCCACACAGCGGTGGAGGAGGGTCAAACAACAGGTTCGATTGTCTGCGCAGCTCCAAAGCGCGACCACCGCTGCACTGCAGGAGCTTTGTTGGAAGGGGGCAAGACATCGGCCCACGCCGAGATTCCTCGGGTCATGTGAGACAGAAAAGGGACRGTCATGATCAGGCTGAAAGAAAGAAAGCAACTGTTTAGGGCCCGTTTTGGATAATAAAGTGTGAGAAATAATTAGGCCAATAAAACCTGAACTATGTGAGGGTTAAAAGGGGATATTTTAATGTAGAAATCTGTGCAGAGATTCTGAACTATCAATATCTTACCTGCRGTAGATGAATCTTTGGACGGCCTAAACTGAGAAATTGTTTAATTCTAATTGGATTGATAAGTCTAATCAAGCAAATGTCAGTTATGTCCTTGTGACTGTTGGCAGCAAAGGAACAGCATTCAAAATATAAATCCCAAAAAGTTTTGAAATTTTGCAGGGGTCTTCATTTTATTTTATTTTTTTCCCCCTCAAAGTAGTCCTGCAGGTGTTGCACACATCCGGTCTCTTAAAATCTTCTGGATTCTTCGAATTTAGGTTCTTTCTAATTGGTTTTTGTTTATTTCTGCAGGATATTTAGTTAAAAGCATGAAAAGGTGATACAGCCAGCTGCTACCGCTGTGATTTGTGCTTCCGAATAACCGTTTCCCTGCCTGCAAATAATCTGACAATGCAAAACTGACAGCAAGATAAAAGTTTCTTTAGTCAGGATAAACTTTTTCCTCCATGCTGACGCTGCTCAAACAGCTATCTACAACAGGTAAGATAKTCATGACTTTTTCACAGAACCCTGCTTCAAAATATGAGATTTTATTAGAATAAAAACGGAACTATAACTTTCAAAAAAGCGTAGACTTTCTTGTACACTTCACCCTCTCTTAACCCGATGTAAACAGCAGGGTTTGGCTGAGATGTGGGTCACCTGCTGCTTCACACCTACAGAGAGCTGCCCGCTGCGCTGATCGTGTTTCACCTGGCTGAAGGGAGACAAACGGGCAAAAGGTCCAGCTTACTGTCTAAATAAATTGCACAGGTTGCAGTAAACATTAGTTTTTTCCTCGTTTAACTATTTGAACTTTTTTTTTTTGCAGCGTAACTTTATCTCCGTGTGGATCTCCCTGTAACCGTGCACCAATGGAATCATGGGAAAAAAAAAGGTGGCAGCTCTAAAACCGGTTCTGGTAAACATTTCTGATTAGAACGGGCGTAATATTTTTATAGAAGTTTACATAGTTTGAAGACAATAGGAGGAGGAGAGGGAAGAATTTGAGTCTGGCAGAAGTGAAACTGAGTCATGCAATCATGAACAGGAAACAGAAGCAGGATATGAAGAAGTTTGGGATGATCTAAAAATGCAATGCTTCAAAAGAAAGAATGAATAATTTGACATTATGCATTGAAGCTATAACAAAAAACTCATGGATTTATTGCTTCTTATCGAAAAGGGAAGTGCAAGATCTGGACTTTGCAAGTTTTTTTTTTTTTTTTTTGAGAGCCAAAAATCAAGGCCAGCCCCTGATCCTCCTTCATTTCTCCCCACCACTGTCGTCCATCTGCAGAAACAATCACTGCTCCTGTAATCTTTGGGAACTCACTTAATCTGTCAAATCCCTGGTTCTGAAATATCAGCATGGCAGCAGCAGAAGGCCTGCTGCTKTAAGCTGCCAGGGACCTACATTTTCACAACAACAAAAAAAATAGTCTTTTTTTTCCTGCAAATGTCAACATGTTATCAGAGAAATCGAATAAACTGAAAACATGGTTGTTTACAGTAACAGCTGATGCTTACAGAGGCCTCCTGCATCATCACAACTCAGAGATCAAATTAATCTGTGAGGATTTAGATACATGTCAACATTGGCTCAGAATCCTCCCCTCCCTTGCATGAAAAAATGTTGGTTATTTTGAGAAAACAAAATAAATATAACATTTCTCTTATTTTCCCTCTATTTCCACGCCAATCATATTTCTTTGTTTTTAATATTGTGGCTGGGGAAAAGAGAATTTGTGGCAGTTGTTGCTMCCAGAATAAACATTTTACTTTTTTTGTTTATTTTTTGATGTGCACCATGCAAGTATTGCATGATAAAAAAAAAAGCAGCTTTCAGCAACATAGTGCATGATATTGGCCAAAACAATAACAAGCATTAGAATAAATCTATCTAAAAACCAACAAGGTGCACAGCTGTAGAGGATTCTGCAATTTTGATGTTTTTACGCGCAAACAAAAGAACAACGTGCTGCGCGAGAGCAGCACGCTGCTGCAGCAGCCATGAGGAAGTTTCCTGTTTCTCTAATAATAATAATAATTAAAAAAAAAAGAAAACAGTCATTCAGATCAAAAATCCTACCTGTGGCTTCAACTGCCGATTGTCCTGAGTTGAACTTGGGGGAAAAAAAGTCCGGGTGAACTTGTTTTGGTCTGTTTTAATCGGTTTCAAAACTGCAGGAGCGTCGCTGTGTTTATAAGGTGAAGGGGGATGTGTGCGCGTGTGTGTAGTGGGTGTGTGGGGGGAGGGAGAAGCGTGCAGCCCCGCCCACCTCCTCACCCTCATAGCTCTGTTGGGCAACAGCAGCTGTGGGGGATGAGCGTTTTGATGAGGAAACTGGGTGAAATGCTTGACAGAAGAAAAAAAAACAACAACATGACTCCATGTTTTAAATTGTTTTCATGCCAGAGTTTTACATTGATGCTCGTGTGTGGTGAATGATCCTCAGCTACTACCAAACCAATTTTTTTTTACCTCAGTACTTGTCAAATATGTTGAGTTTTACATATTTTTGTGTTTGCTGATTTTATGGAGCTGAGGCAGACATTTTCAATTCAGGTGGCTCCAAACGTCAATCAGTTGTGGATGAGCGTCCGGTAATCATTTCCTGAAAGTTTCATAACAATCCTTCCACAGGTTCATGAGATATTTTGCTAACAGACAGAGTTGACACCAACATTTAATGCTATTTTTAATGAATGTATTGAGCATTTAGTAAAGCTTTGAGTATGTGTGATAAATTACTCTCAGCTGCTACCAAATCAGATTTTAGCTCAATATCAATAAAATATATGAAGTTTTAGCCATTTTTGTGTTGTCTTAATTTAACGAGCTGAGGTGGCCTGTTTTGAGTCAGGTGGCTCTTAAAGACAATCAGTTGTAGATGGGCATCCAGTTATTACTCCCTGAAAGTTTCATCCTTATCCACCTGGTGGTTCATTAGATAGTTTGCCAACAGACAGACAGGGTTCAAATACACCGTTGATGGCATTTCTTTTAAACAAAAATATGGAGCATTTTGTAGAGCTTGGGGTATGTGCTGTGAATGACCCTCAGCTTCTATCGTATCAAGTTTTAGCTCAAATTATGTAAAACTAATAAGAGTTAAAGTCATTTAGGGTTTTTGTAAGATTGGCCGGCTGTGGTGGCCATCTTGGATTGGTTTGGCTCCAGTTGTAGGTTGACGTCTAATGATTAATGTCTGGGAGTTTCATTACAATCCGTCACGTGTTTTTTTGAGATATTTTGCAAAMGAGGATGACTCCAGTAATTATTATCAAGTGTTTAAAAATAGATGAGTAATCGGAGTTTTGCCGATGACTCTCAGCTATATCCGACCTAATTTGATCTTGATGTRAAAGTTTCRCYGTGGTGGCCATCTTGAATGGGACTGATTCAATCAGTTGTAGACAACAGTGTGTAAAGATATAACGTTGCTTTGRGATAAGTTTTTCCCTCGTGATGCCTGGGTGCTTCAGACCGATCKCTCCTTGATACGCATCAACAGAAGAATCCCGGCAGAGCCTGTTTGTTTTACATCAACTGCCTCGCAAACTAAAAGTAAACCTCACTCTTGAGTCCAAGAGGTGCGTTCTTGCGATCGCAGCAGCTGATAAATGTAAAATACATCAGAGACGTCGGCTCCGTGAGGCTGGCTGCCCAGGAATGCAGTCAGGATTGCAAACTTTCACATGAGGCCAAGACAGTTCTGCACAAAGYGAAGCTCCTCTCTCTTCCTGATGTTCTGAAAGCCTCCAGCTGTCGTCAAATCAAAGCCTGACTTACAGAAGCAAATAATGTCGCAGGACAAACAGCTCACTCAGATTCTCCACTGTTATGTGTGACTGATCTAAAGGTGACTTTAAACAGGTTTCTGAAGTAAAGTCAGCGCTGAAAAGCCTCATCAGCAGTTTGTTGGCTGAGACAAGCAGAACATGTGATAGGTCATCAGAAACTTGAGTTCTGTCGTTTTGTGTAAATACGTACCTCAGCATCTTCAAAGAAAAGGTCACTACCATCCCAAATCTACCACTCATCGGCTAATTGTGTCCTGCGGTGCAGGGCGGAGTGGAGGGGGCTGCGTGGAAATGTCCACACGTGAGGAACTGTTAACACAGTGGCTCTGCCAATAATCACTGGGACTGGCAGTGAGTGTGTGAAGGGTCCTTGTCGGGGAACAATAGCTGCGCTGTGGACTTGTAATGTGAGGCCTTCGAACAAAAGCTGCATCGGAGGAGGGAACCGCCAGGCTAACTTCACTGCACTGCCCCGCAAAGCTTCACAAGCTGAGCAGATGGACAGAACACAAGCTAAACCACAGAAATCACACTTTCTGCCAAAATACAGTGTGAACACTGAGCCGAAGAAGCYGATACTGAGTTTAAACTCAAAGGAGCAGAACACAGACTAAATGCTAAAAGTAGCAAAACTCTAGCTCAGGGTTGGGCAATCCTGGTCCTGGAGGGMCGCAGCCCTGCATGTTTTACTTGTTCTGCTCCAACACACCTAATTTGAAGGAATCGATGATTATCAGGCTTCTGCAGTACGGAGGACCAACACTGACATAATTAGAAATAAAAGCAGAATTATATAAATACTAAATACACTTAAAGGCACCAATTAGAGATCTTTATCTCCTGTTTTATATTTTAATTGACTTTCATATTTATTTTTCCAGGTTAGTTTCAATAAAATAGTCTATATATTTGAACACATAACTTAAATTTGACTGTTTTTTACATATATATTAATTGTTTTTCCTTTACTTGTTCATGCATTTG
>NW_013952434.1:271555-281646 GCF_001266775.1 Austrofundulus limnaeus | reverse complement strand
TATGAAGGTAAATTAAATGATAAAACTTGAGTTAAAGTTCTTTTGTAATTTATTTGGCGCATTTTAAACATATTTATTTATTTAGTGGTTCATTTATATGCTTCTGCTTTTATTTCTAATTATGTCAGTGTCGGTCCTCCATACAGCAGAACTTGGAAGAGGTAATGCAGTGACTGAATCAGGTGTGTTGGAGCAGGGAAATATGTAAAACATGCAGGACTGCGGCCCTCGAGGACCAGGATTGCCCACCCCTGCTCTAGCTAAAAGCTAATAGACGCAGAAAATTAACTAGAACTACTACTTTACTTACTTACTTTACTTTACTAGAAGCCAAACGTAAACAAAACACTAGTTAAAAGAAGCCAAACACAAGCTAAAAGCTAAAATAAGCTGAATATGGGCTAGAAACTAAAAGAATTAAACCTTAACAAACAAATTTAAAAGCTAAAAGAAGCAGAATACTAKTTAGAAGCTAAAAACAAACATTAGCTGAAATAAGAACACTAGCCAAATGTTAAATATAGCAAATCACCGGTTGAGAGCAGTAAAATGTTGCCTAAAGGCTGAAAGTAGAAAAAGCTTTCTGAAATATGCCAGAAGTARCAAAAGTTTAACTGAACGTAGCTAAAGGTTTGCTAAAAGTAACAGAACAGTTGTTAAAAACAACTAAAAACCGCACAAAATGATGTTAAAGTATTTATTTAAATAACATAAAACACAGATGTTAAAAAAAAACTTTAAACCAGTACTACGAACACTAAATCAACATTCACACACTTAGTAACAAATTAATATTTTTCCATAAAAATCTGTGTGCACGAAACTCTTCAATCTAACAATCATTGCGAAACTGTGGCATTTGCAGGCTGCCAGAGTGTCCATGTCCCAATAGCTGATAATTCTGGTGGACTTTGGCCGGACTGATTACTATGTTTATGCTTGTGCACATCATATAAAACAGCTCTACATGTACCAGCTGCACCCTGCCACCCTGCTGCTTTTCCACTGCAGTTTACACTCAACGACATAAAATATCTGTGTTGTTTTTATGTTTCTAACCACTCATATACCCGTACAAACAGAGCAAAACAATTAAAATAAATACATAAAAATGAGGCTCTGAAGCTCATCCAACGTTAATCATCTGGATGACGGTAATCTCCTGACAAGTTTTTTTTTTTTTTTTTTACCACTTTGCATGCCAATCCCATGTTCTTTGTGTTTCTCCAAGCTGGATTCGAACGGTAATGAAAGCAACTGGAGCAACAGGTTTGCGAGAGGAGTGAGTGAATCAAAAAAACACAACAATGAGGTGTGTTTACAGGTCACGTAGGAAAAGGAGTGTAATGGAATGTTGGTTTATAATCGATGCTGAAAGGGTTTTAAATCTTTACAAACCTGAAGGTGACTCTTTTTTTCTAGGCTAACTTGTTTTGTCCAGATAAATCATTACAAACATGATGTCTAGTTCTGCTTTTTTTGTTGCAGAAATAATTAAACATCTGATCCTATCGGATTCTTTCCCGCTTTCCAGGAGGACCCAGCAATGTTTCATGTAAATCTGTGCAATCATGTCATTTCTATTGTCAAACAATTAAACATACATTTTAGTTGGCAGGAAAAATTTCTGCATTTTGGTTCATAGCCTGGAAATTTCCTTCAGCCTGACCTGTATTCAGTGTAGATTGATCATAACTGCTTTAACTGCCACGATAAGACTCCTTTCTTCTCTCTTGATGTTGATAAATTCTGTACTGATTGACTAGCAAGGTTGTGAGATATTTCTCATGTACAACAACTATCACTGTGCAGTAAAACTTAACAGTGTTTGTTTTGCCTGTCAATCACACGGGCACAAAGGTTAAATTAACTTGGTCCTACGGTTTTTTAATATTAACCAAATGATAATTGCACGGTTGATTATCACATATTAAAGAAACAAGAAACAAACACTTGTCCTCAAGGGTTTCCATGTGATGTAATGCCTCTTTTGTTTGTCAATAAAACCATTGAGAAATTGCGAAGAATGACACAGAGCTTTAAATCATCAACAAGGGGACTCAAAGTCACTTCAAAGCTTTACGAAATGACCTGAAACATCTGCAGAGAAGTTCAAAGCGACAAACAAAAAGCTACTGCAAAGAAAGCTTGACTTCAAAGATCATTTTAAAGACTCAGTCGTAAATCAAAACGCATTCAGTGAAAATAAAATGTTTTAAAAATTACAAAGAAGCTCAAAATGACTCAAAACGATTTGAAAAAAGGAAATCCAAAATGCGTCACAAACAAGTAGCTAAAGCAAAGAAACGAAATTCCTAAACAACTTTAACGAGACACAAAACATCTCCTGAAAAGCCTAAATTTACCCTAAACAACCGCAAGAAGCTGAAACAGCAACAGTAAAAACCCAAAACAATAACAAAGATCCCAATCAGAAACAGCAACAAAAACAAAAATACTCCATGATAACACTAGATTTAAAGAAAAACTCACACAAAAAGTCTCAAAATGACCAACCACACAGACCAAAAAATATTAAACTTATTCGTTCTTTTTTTAATAGCTAAATGAATCCTTTTCAGTCARCGCGTTATTATTTTTGGAAGGGAAAATGTTGTGGGTCTTGCGCGCATTTACGCTCTGCGGCTTGTTGGCTCATAATATGCCGATGTTTATGGTCGCATTTGAAGGGTCAAACTCACACCAACGGTCAGCTGACACATTCTCAGATGACCTAGACAAACATCGACAAATCAACAACCTTTGGCTTTTTTTTTTTTTATCAGCACCAACAGGCACAAGACTAGTAACAAATTAAAATGAGCTTTCACACTGTCCGAGTACAAACTGTTGCCCTCCTGCTGCCCGGCTGACAGACGGTAAATAATTAAAGAACAACATATAACGGCCTCCACCCGAGACGTGCAACTAAAGCTGGTTTGTGCGAATGGACAGCGTTTGCCTGAGCGAGCTCATGGTTCGTTGCGTAAGGAGACAAGACTCCTGCGGACCTGCGCTAACCCTAATCCTCTCAGGGCCACAGTCACTGTTCGTCAAGTTCTCCATCGTGGCACTAATGTCTTTATCACCTGTGCCAAGTTTAGACTCAGTAAACACGCTGAGGGACAGCGGGTGCAACACGCAGCGTCCATCATCACAGAACACTGTGCTTGTTTACAGCTTTTGGGTTTTGATGCAACCCGAAAAAGCACAAACCTTGTTTGGTTTGTTGCACTGCGCTACCGTGTTTGCAATCTGACATCCCCAACGAATTATAATTTGCTGGCTTGGCGGCGGTAGCGAAGCATTCCAGAGGCAGAAAGGGGTCAACCTCTGCAGATAAGGTTGCACCAAGTGAGAACGGCACCTAACAAGCCTCGGTTTTTAATTCCTGAGGAAAATATGCGAGGTCGGACTGACGGGGCTCCAGAGTGCGCTCCGTTAGGTTCATGGACGTGGAACACTGACCAGACTTTCATTGCACAGAACAACTTGGTTCTTTCTGTTCAAGCATTAGCGGGGGGTTAATGAAGTGGGGGGGCAAAAAGGACGTAAATCTATCTGCATGGTGGTCTGTGAAATCCTACGAGACCCCCTCCTGCGTCACAGGTGGGATCATGTTTTCACTCAGCTTTCACGCAGAAAAAAAAAGATGTTTTTGGGTAAATAGTGGACAAAGCTGTTGTCATGGGGGTACTTGTTGAAAGAGATGTGTAGGAGTGTTTAAGAGTAAAAAACTGTTTAGATTTAGTTGAATCTCAAGCTGATATTTAGATGTTAAAGCTTCAAGCTTGGACTTCTAGAAACTTCTTGACGAAGGGGATATTTTAAAGTGTGGTTCTGTGGAAAGGCTCTGAACAATTAATGTCTTATCTGTCGTAGACGGCGCTCTGTCTGGAGAACGACTGGAATGATGAGCTAATGACTAATCCAGACCAAAGTGCATCGCTGTTGTCCTAAAACAACTTCAAAACATTCAGTTTTCTGAAAAAACTGACTTGAGGTGTATTTGAACTTCGTATTTGTTTACAAGAAATCAAACACACACTGCAGCCAGAATATTTTTGATTTGACAGGTAAGATACTGACTACTCGTACCGGCTCCACATAACTCTTCAAAAGATCCAAACTATTCTTTCATAAAACACGTAAAATACACAAAGTTCCTCTCATAGTGACAAAAGCTATCTCAGAGGTCACACAGAGGACAGAAGCAGCTTCGCAGAGACACTGACCAAACACATGACCTCAAAGTCACAAATTCCTTCACAGCCGAAGAAAATCCACAACTTATTAACGAGACACCGGCTAAACCAAACAGCACAGCTTAAACCATATTTTCACATCAATGATTGACGTTTTGTTTTTTTTGGAAAAAGACAAATTTGGGGCCCTCTAATTGTGGAGCTAGCTTTACTGCAGGTGTTGTTGTTAATAGTTAAGAATGAGTCACTGACCCAGATAGCCCTGCTGTCAATGATTCCTTTTCAACCTTATGGTGGGGAATGACAAACAACACTCCTCAAACGCATGTAATATAACTCCACAATATCGCCTCTATAAAACAAAGGTCCCTCCTACTCTGCCTGCAGCCAAACATTTTCTCAGTAATACAAGTTATAAAAAAAGTTAAACGAGGTGAAACAATGGGGACCAACATTTAGCTTTTTGCTCCAACAGTTATTGTTCTTTGTATCGCTTCGTCCCCGAGGCCTGTGTTTCACATGTGAGGGCACCGCAGGATAACCCTTTATTCAGTATTTTTAATTTTCACAATATTTATGTTGTGTTTTTGATAAATACTTACTGAAATAAAGGATTTACTAATCATTTAAAAAACAATATTTGCTCATTTACGACGAGGTTCTAATTTAAATAAATAGAGGAATTTAAAAATGCACTCAACAGAAACTCCTAGGACTAAAATAGAATCATTATCCTTTATGTGTATTTAATATGAAGTATAAATATGATGGCTATGTTTTTTTTTATTTAGGAGAAAAGACTTGAAGTGATTTATTATAAACTGTGGCCAAGTGAGTGATGGGCTGCTGAAAGTTGATGAAGCTAAACCTGACTTGATGAAAGAAAACCAAGCAAAACAGCAGCTAAAATGGTAAAAACACCAGCTATACAAGTAACCAAAACAAAAGCTAAAAAAGTAGCTAAAATTAACAACACAGATGCCAAAATAAGCAAAACAAAAAATCCTAAAATGCTCAAAACAGAAGCTAAAAGAGCAACTACAGTTAGCAAAACAGATAAATGAGCAAATCGGAGGCTGAAATGAACAATCAGATGAAAAAGCTAAACAAACTGGATGGGCAAAGCTGTAACTAACAGCTAAAATGCAAACAAGTTAGTAGAAAGCTAAATTAAACAAAATAGAAGCTAAGTAGCTAAAGGCTTAAAATATAAACAAAATGGTAACAAAGCCCAAGACAAAAAAAAAAGAACAATGTTTAGGGAAATTTTGAAAGCATATTACCAAAAAGTTGTAAATGCAAGTAAGTAATCTACTAAAAATATAGAGAGTAGTCTTTCAATTTACTTTTTATGTAGCCTATCAGACATTTTATTACCTATACCAGTGGTTCCCAAAGTTGGGGTCGGGACCCAAAGTGGGGTCCTGAAACATCAAGGTGGGGTCCTGAAAATATTTTCTAAATTAATTACATTTTTGCCTTAGTTGCCTAAAACGTATAAATGTAGAATAATAAATAATAAAAGCTGACCTGATACAAATGTTTATCATCCAAAAATACTTGTGGGCACAGGTCTCTGCTACTGTTATTTCGTGGGTCAAAAGCTGAAAAGTTTGGGAACCACTGCACTTCAGAAATCGATTTAAAGGGTATTAAAATACTTGGTGGTGTAATATTTCTCTATAATTATTACAAAAACACAAAATAAGTATAAATAAGTATTTATATTTGTGTAGCCTTTGTTTTTAGGGTTATTAACAAAGTTTGTGTACTCAGACCAGTAATATTTGGGGTCACAAATTTTTGCCATGGATATTTTGTGGGTCAGAAGATAAAAAGTTTGGGACCCACTGACCTATACTACTAAAAATACACTATGAGTCTTTACCAAAGTATACTTAATGACAGGGGAAATATTTACAATTAAAGGTATTTTTGAGAAGCAGAATGTCACACCACTTTCTAGATGAGTTAAACGTTTTGAAATAGAAATGCAGAAAATAGCACGAGGTTTGCAAAATTAGTTAAACTGCAAACACCAAGGGAAAAAAGAAAACTGGAAAGCCTCACTGCAAAAGCTGAGTCAGCATCCAAAACGTTTCTCAAACTGAGATTAACAGATTTATCTTTTTGCAACAACTCTTTTTAGGCTATGTTGTCATAATGTGGCAGTGGGGGAAAAATGAAATAAAACTAACATGTCATGCTTATAAATGTGACTTTTCTTAAACCCTAAACTTTATTTTCAACTGCTACGTGGAGCAGAAAGCAGATTTGTGACGCTTTCAAACAGACAACACCTTCATCAGACCTAAACGCAGCGCATGTTTACCTGTGTGTCCGTGGTTTCCGTGCAGCGCCTGAACGCAGCACGGCTTCTGGTAATGATGACGCAGAAGGGACGAGGAAGACGAGCGCGACGTGACCACTTCAGCGTGGCGCGCGTGTGTTTCCTGTTACGTCAGAGTGCCACGCCTTTTGGTAGCAGGAGAAGCACCGAAAGTTCCGTTTGTTTATCTTCAGGACAACTTCAAATGATGTACTGTACCTATAGGAAGTTAGAGCACCTGAGTCATGATGCTGTTAGGGTCAGGTGAAGACACGTATCAGCTACAGTAATGGTGTCAGTGTGGTTAATATTTATTCTTAATAAACTCAAAATATTTAATATTAACTACACATAAATAAATAAAAGTAATACTACTTAACAGTAATGGCGGTTCATTACAGCACACTGAAGATGAAAGCTAAAATTAGCCCTTTTATGTTCAGTGCAGCAGGCTGCAGTGGCTTTACAAGTAAACAACTGGAAAACAGCTGTTTTATTTTATTGTATGTGATGTCATCAACTGGATACTGGACAGCACTATAGTGAGGGTTCTCTTTACCACCCAGCAAAGAGGGATTAATGCCTGAACCAGTTTGTTTACAAATCAACAAGTTAATCCTCAACAGCAAATCTTCAGTTCTCCTTTGGTTTCCAGTTAAAAGTGTAGGCTATTTCAGTGTGTTTTTGAGGAAACAGCTTCTACCATTGTGAGTACTACAAAAATATGACTCATGCTGGATAAAGCCTTCAAAACAAAACTATGAGTCAGCATGAAAAGGGCAGAGAAACGCTGTTTTTGTCTCCCATCTCTCCGTCCTCGGTGTGTCACTCAGTCACATGCTCTGTGGTTCTGTTGGAGTGCCAGGCTCGCCACTTCTCTGGTTGTTGACCTCTGCTGATCAGGCAGGAGAAGCGAGGGGAAGTCACCAAACACTGGAGCCCAGGAGGAACGTGTCGCTGTCTGTTGTCCAGCTGTAATCCTCTTTGGGATGGAAGTGTGTCGTGGGCATCGAGTGCCAAATGAGCTCACCTCAGGGTGTTTCTCTGTCTCCTCCCTTGAGACAAAGCTTTCCTCAACTCATTAAATTTGATGGAAATCTCTGACTTTAGAATATTAAAAAAGAATGAAGTCTTTCTGAAAGATATTAGTCGTAATCAAACAAAAAGGTTGGTAAATTTTCATATCATGGAATATCAAACAAGAAGAAGCAGACCATTCAGACCATAAAGCAGACAGGAAACACAGACAGGATTCCATGAAACCTTCAGGTGAAAATGAAGACCYCAAACCCAGACCCAAACCAGTGGTTATTCYGTATGTTGCGGGTGTTTCGGAGAAACTGAGACGTTTATTTTCTAAACATGATGTCCCAGTGGCTTTCAAACCCCAAAACACATTACGGCAAAGGCTGGTTCACCCCAAAGAACCAGTGCCCCGGCACAAACAGAGCAATGTTGTAAATGCTGTTAAGTGCCAGGAGGACTGCGACCAGTTATACATCGGGGAAACAAAGCAGCCACTGTTCAAAAGAATGTCCCAACACAGACGAGCTACATCTAATGGCCAGAACTCTGCAGTTTTCACTCATTTACAGGCCAGCGGTCACTCTTTCAGAGATGAGGATGTTCTCATTCTTGATAGAGAGGAACGTTGGTTTGAGAGAGGAGTAAAAGAAGCCATTTTTGTGAAGAAAGACCGTCCATCATTAAACAGAGGTGGAGGCCTCCGTTTTCAGTTGTCCCCCTCCTACAGCGCTGCTATTGCCAGTATCACTCCACCCCCTATTAACAATAAGTGTTAATTAGGTGTCAATGATAGCCATGTGATGTGAGTATCAGTCGGAGGCAGGGGTTAAAAGCCTGAATTTTGCCTGAAACTCTCAGACTGAAGAAGTCTCTTGGAGGAGAGACGAAACGTTTCATTAGGGAAGAACCCGTCCAGAGGACCTATACAATTTTTTTCTTTTTGATTTTTTACCTGGATTACTGAGATGCATCAGGACATAACAGGCTGTTAGTAACTCTCATCTGAACAAGAAAAAATGTTTCAATAGAGGGTTTTTGTTACAGATAGGATGTAGTTTTATTTCCTAATTGACTAAGATTTAGCAGAGTGTACATTTTGAAATAACTGCCTAATTGTATCAAATCGTAAAACCTATTATGGTCTATTTTACAAAGTTGGAGCTAAGATTTGGTGGGTGATCTTCAGGCACTAACAGATCACGTGGGATTTTCCAAGATTGTGTGCACATTATGCAATTTTTAAGCATTAAAAAGCCTAAAACTTTGTTATTTTTCAAAATAAGATTATCTTAAATTTTTACAAGGTGGCAGACAATATTCAGTTCTTAAATGCTGGACTTCTAAATACATAAAAGTGTTTTTATTGTTTATATAGATAAATATCACTTAGTGGTTAATATTCAGTAGCCAAAGGACCTCCTGTTTTATTTAAAAAGCAGGGATTTATCAAAAACTGATATTTAAAACTCATGTCTGATGAAAAGAAAACTAATTTTATGCTCATTGGGCTGAAAAAGTATGCAAAAACTGTCTTTGAAGAGTTTGGAAACTGAAAGAGTTACTGTTAGCCTCAGAACATCACTTTAAAAATATGTCACATAGTTTATTATCAGTGTGCATTGCCAATGCAATGCACACTATTGTGATTCGTTTTCCATCCAAGTCATCTCAACTTTGCCATGCTTCTCCTCCTGCATACTTTGTCCTAGAGCTGCCATTGTAATTTATATCTGCAAAGCTCCTGTGCCAAATGATGGCTATGCCTTTTGGTGCCTGTAAAACTTATAGTTTATGAAATATTAATGTTTAATTATTTATAATGGGGCCCTGTGATGGACTTGTGACCTGTCCAGGGTGTACCCCGCCCCTCGCACTGTGATTGCTGGATATGGGCACCAGTGACCCACGCAACCCTGAAAAGGAAGAAGCGTGTACAGAAATTGGATGGATGGATGGATGGATTTATAATGGCAGTCAATAGAGCCTTGTATTGGTCCAATACTGCCCTATGCTGTACTCAACTTGGTACTGCATCATAGTTTAATATTTCAACTCAGTAGTTCAGTGTTTACAGTACTAATATGATTGTATTTTGATGTTTTACTATAATATTGTCTTAATACTGCTTTATTGTTGTAATATTATGCAGTTTAGTGTCAATAATTGTATTGGCAATGTGGCCTCTTTCTGCACACATACAAACCAACCACTGCCACCACCTTCTGCCACAACTCCATTGGTCTAATGGTCTATGTCATGGATTTTCATGTGGGAGATCAGGATTCAAAGCCCGGCTAATGCAACTTTAAGAAAAAATCTCTTCAAACTTCGTATTGTCACACAATTACCTTACTTCTAAACACCTGCTGACGTGACAGGCAAAAGCTGGTATAGAAAACACATTTGAACTTGGTCAAAGTTCATTCTGAAAGTCCAATGCTGCAGGCAAAGCCATGCTGCAATGACATGCTACGTGGCAATGCACACTTGTTTTTACATCGTAAAAACCCATGTCTAGTTCCGCTTATTAT
>NW_013952434.1:265361-271446 GCF_001266775.1 Austrofundulus limnaeus | reverse complement strand
AGTTTTCTTTCTCACTGTCTCTGTCTGGTCTGAAAAGTGTCAACATGCAGAAGTGGATTCATGTTTAGTCACTGCCTCCCACAGGACCGGCCTGTAAGCCTCAACAACAATAAGAGACGACATTAATCTGTTTCCTGCAGCCGGTGTTGCACAACAATTTCCAATAAACATCATTTTCTGGAATCCCAAACTTGCTGCCAGCAGTCTTACAGTAAGAACTCATCACATTAGCATCCAAAGTGTCTTGTGTAGTTTCAGTATGTATTATACTTTCTGTAAAAATAAAGGTGCATGTGTTCAAATATTAATTTTTTTATTGTTGCAAACTGGAGTCAAATCCACAAAAAGCTTCCCACCAAGAAAACTCTGTCCTGTGCACCTGAAAACTTAACGTCGAAGGCCGTTTCTGGACTTATTGACCCGTGTGAAAAGAGTTGATGGCCTTGGGGCATTTGTCCGTGAACTAAAATATTAGCAGGTGACACAGCGAGAGAATGACCCAAAACACACACACATGTTTTTCAGCTGTGTTTTTCAGTTAATGTTTTAAAGCCAGAGTCAAAGTCCTGACCTTAACCCATGAGAAAGGCTGTGAAAAGGGCCCGAGGCGAGCGGCTTGTGTGTGGAAACAAAAACAAAAACACAGAAATGAGTTGAGCTAATATCCCATCAACAGAAGACACAAAGTAATGAAAGCTATATTTGACTGATTTTTGTCCCTTTTTTATGTACAGTTTTTAAAACGTGATTTAAATTTAACAAGGCTGTGACTTGTATTTGTTCAAAATATATAAAACTCTTCAACTGAAGATTCATTACGTTTAATCACCTTGTTACGAACTGAGCGTCCTATGCTTAGTGTTGACTGAGAGGGTCATAAAGTGCAACCTGTCCTGGATGAGCTCAAGGTTGCCCGTGGCCTTATGGGTAGGATGTGTTGACGGTGATCGCGTGGGACGATCGCCTCCCAGTTTAGCCTCTAAAACATGATTTCTATGCTGTAAATGTTTGCACAATGTGGAAGTGTGTCAGAGCAAAGTACACGAGGCAACTGTGCAAGCAGGCATTTCACTTTTTACATAATCTCCAACTCTTTATAACTGGGCCTTAAGTCATTTTCTGAAAACTATACTACTAAACCTTACCTAAGGATTTTACTTTAGTCTTCAGGACTACTTAAAGTCCTTTTTTTTACTATTTATTTATGGGTTTTTTTCTAACACAGCATCTCAGGCTGCAGGTTTAACTGTTTTAATACAGTTTTCAAAACTACAACAAGAGACATCAACTCCTCATTTRTCAAAACCATCGCTCAGCTTGGGTTTAGGCAGACATTTAGATCAAACCTGAAACTTTCCTCTTAAGTAAAACTCATGAGGTGTGGCTCTGACTCATGACTCACTGTTCATCTCTGTTACATATAAATCAGAGAATAATCATTGAATGCGTTTACAGTTGATTAACTGTATGGCCGCAATATAGTCACAGACAGCACAAGCATGGCTACAATTCAAATTAAAGTAAATAAAATGCTGAGAGTCATCYCCAACACATATTCTAAGCACTAACCAACAACATGAGCTCTTTCATTAAAGCTTTGCCATTCAGTGTTGGAAGATCCTGTCTGTATTGAAAAAAACATCTCATGAACCACTGCACAGGTTTGTATGAAACTCCGAGAAAGTTTCCTACCCCTCCCGCCTTTTTTTAATCCAATTATGTGTTTTTGCCTTTTTCTGTGATTTAGGTGAAGACAGAGGTGACTGATCTCTTTGGCTTTGGATGTATTTTCTTTAGAAATGCTCAGGATTTTTTAAACCAAAGATTCATCTGGATTATTTTCCRCTGCAATTATTTCCATAGCAGTCGTGTGACTAAAATTTATTATGAACTGAAAAACTTGTGGTCCTTTTAAACAATTCATCTTAACAACCCTACTTCCATTCATGTGAGCGTTAAAACCCATTCATAACCTTTGACCTCTTTAAAGCCAGCTATGACTGATGGCCTCTTCTTAATCCTCCTTTAAATCATTTCCCCACCGTACTTCATTCTAATTTTACAAATTGATCATTTGTTTTAGTTTCCTAACTAGTTTCTGTTTTATTAAACTGAAATAATTGAGCGATTGTGCCATGCTGGAGCAGCGTTGTGCAAACAAACCAAGTCCCATTTGTCAGCTCCTAATTGCCACATACCAGAAACACATGACAAGAGCCAACATGCAGCTACAACCAGCGTATCACTTTAATCTGCCTTTAAATTCCTCCATATGTCTGTTTGCTCCCCTCATTTCCTCCCATGCAAGTAAACAAAAGCACCAGGAACCTGCTGTTAGAAGCCCAGCCGTGGGGATTGTGCTCAACGGGGTCCATATGAGTGCAGACCGGCTACTGCCGCGGCCCCCCACAAAATCTGCTTGAAATAGAAAAAAGCAAACATTTCAATTGCACAAGCTGGGCTCACCACCGTGGTCAGTCAACTCGGGATTATGTCACAGAAATAAGGTGGTAAAGTTTAAAGCTCAAATGGTTACATTTCACCTCTTTTCCAGCAGGGCTTTAAGTTTCACCAAACAAAAATGTTCTTTGATTCGGCATGTCAAACATTAGAGAATAAACACAAGAAACACAAGACTAAAAAATGTTATTTGATGCAGGTTTTTATTATGGGACAGGGTTTGTGTGTGAAATACTGTGCTGCCATCTTGTGTTTTTTTCTTTAACAAATGTCATTAATAAGTAAAATGAAACAATAATTGTGTGCATCAATCCCTGCACAACACATATAATACAAAAGTTAAAAAAATTATACAGCAAACAGGTGTTTATCAGTCAGTAAGGGAGGCGTCTGTGTGAGTCTGTGAATCTGCTGCCCCCTGCTGGGCAGATAGAGGAACAACCAGGTGATGAATGAAGCAAAAGGAAGCCCCTGTCCGTCATCCTGTAGAGTTGCTGCCTGGACCGAGGGGGAAGTCTGGGGGGGTTGTCTCTCAGGAGGGACTCGATGGAGAAGGGGCCGCTGAATTTGGCCTGATGTTGGACCTGCTGAGGGGCTTTGCAGGCCGCAGGCTCAGGAGGCTGAAGATCCGAGTCAGGTGGGCTCTTGGTGAGCTCGGTTCCTGCTTTGGAGGCCAGCTCTGGGAAGAACTGCAGGAGCCCGCTGAAGTGACGACGCACCATCTTAGCCGTGATCAGACCACAGTCCAGTTTCCAGCAGGTCCTCTTCAAACCTGGAGCCACTGGCATCTGAAGTCAGAGCAGATCAGTGAATAAAGGGATCAGCAGACAAAGTTTCTTGAATTAAACATGAATGAAACCTTAACGAAGCAGCTGTGGCTCGATAAGCAGACTCTGATGCTATTCTCGATGCTTTTTTGGTCTTCTGACGTCAGAGCCACAATCTGTTCCATCAACTAGAAGAATTAAAAATCACAGTCTTGGTTTTTTTCTGGCAATTACAAGCAAATATTTTAATTATTGTTCTTTAGGCCAAAGCTACAGACTGGGTCTTACCTGTGGAAACGTGAGCATCTGATCTGGAGCATCATGGAGGATGATGGCAATCTTTGCCAAGTGTGTTCTGTTTTTCCTGAAGGCTTCTCTCTGAGAGCTGCTGGCTTCAASAACAGGAGAAAGCTGATGTTTGAGCTTCTGAGTCCGACGCTTCATCTTCTTGGAGGATCAGGTTGCAGACAAAYCAGGGCTTCCACAGAGATCTGGATCTGCAGTGGTCCACTCTGGATATAAGGTCTGCTGGAACAATAGAACCTCAGAGGGAGTCGCCTGGACCTTTTCAGGTCATGATGGGCCATCACTGCCGGAGGTGGAGCTGCAGATCAAAAACTGCACCTTTTATATGTGAATGTGTGATTTTATCACTTACACCTCTTTTCATCCTGACATCTTTCAGGGTAAATGTTCAAAGTTAGATTCAGACAAACAAATGGACTCTCTTTGGTCCATGATCATGTAAAACTGGCTTGGGTCAGGACTATGGTGCTCCAGGAGGTTCTTTTTGTTGCTGGGTTGTTTCATCCTGACTATTTTCCTATTAGGGGAAGAAATGAGTAGCAATTCAAAAAAGTGATGTAAAAAAATCAAAACCCATTTTTTATATTTTTAATTTGCTTTCAAATAGAAACTACCAGCTGCAGTCAATCATGATCACCTTAATAAAGTTAAAATTTGTCCTAACTTTATTACTTATAAGATTTTATAAAATGTTTTTTAATTAAAATTAAGAAAAAAACTAATTTTGTGTATAGAATTTTCATATTACTTGGTTTGTGTGAATTTTTGACGTATTATGTCCCAGTTGAGCCAAGACTAAAGGAAATTGCTGCCATCAACTTATTTTATTATTAACATGTAACTTCTGCTCCAAACATTTCTTAAAATATAATGGATAGACTGGAAGTTTAACTTATTTATGCTCAAAAGAGTGAACTATTAGTAAAAATTTTGTTTTGAGGTTCAGTTTGGTGGCCAAAACTAAACAAATATATGTATATATATATTCAGGATACATCTGTGTATGAAGAGCTGTAAACAGGTATAAACTTACCTGAAAGACAAAGATTCTAATATCAACTTTAGGTTTGTTACTGTTGCCTGTTTGATATAAAAACAGTCGATACAGTCTCGTGATTCTGTCAAATTAAAAGTTTTGTTGAACTCATTTTACTCCTAATATTCATCTTATATTTAATCTTTGTCTTGTTTTAGGAAGAACATATTTTTCTAAAGGCTGATCTGAGGAGAACACACCTGGATGACCAGAGTCTTATCTTGTCACATTCCAGCACTTAACGCTTCATTTATTCTCCACCTTCACAATAAAATCACCCACCTTTCATTTTTAGTAACAGCACSTATTTACATCTGATCCCCATTCACATTCATCCACCTCGTTACCTGAGTTTGTGCAAAAAAACAGGTTTTAGAGTTTGTAAGTCATCAGGGTCTTTGATGTGGGATGTGCTGCACTTCTGTTCTCAGAGCAAAGAWTACAAAGAATAAATGGCTGATTCAGCATTCATTCATCTGTTGTCATGATTAAATCAGAAAAGTTAGGATTTAAAAACAAAAAAACAAATGCATGGAATTATTGGRAAAGGATTATTTTGTCAAAATAAAAAATAAAAGTTGTTGGCAAATAAATTTTATACCAGGGGTGGGCAATCCTGGTCCTGGAGGGCCGCAGCCCTGCATGTTTTACTTGCTTCTCTGCTCCAACACTCCTGGTTTGAATGAATGGATGAATATCAGGCTTCTGCAGTATGGAGGACCGAAACTGACATAATTAGAAATAAAAGCATAAATACATAAAYGAACCACTAAATAAATACATTTGAAATGCACCAATTAAAATAACAAAGGAGAACTTTCTCTCATGTTTTTTGTTTGAAATGACTTTAGTATTTATTTTTCCAGATTAGTATAAATTAGTCTATATATTGTAACACATAATTTAAATTTGAATGTTTTTTAAAATACGTTTTTTGTTTTTCATTTTACTTCTACATGCATTTGTGTCTCTTAAATGTTTATACTTAATTATTTTTATATTTTTTCCCACAAATCTTTTTTGATGTGTTACATGCGTGTGCTGCCTCAGTTTAGCTTAAAGTTTAGTTTAAAACAAAGGCAAGGAGAAAAACTCATCCGGACCTTTGTTTTTAACTAAACTTTAAACTTTAAGCTAAACTGAGGCAGCACATGCCTGCAACACATCGAAATAAAAAAAGACTTGTGGGACAAAACTATAAAAATATTTAAGTTTAAACATTTAAGAGACAAATGTATGTACAAATAAAAGGGAAAACTGTATAAAATATATATTTTAAAAAACAGTCAAATTTGAATTGTGTTAAAATATATAATTTTATTGGAACTAAGCTGGAAAAATATCAATTAAATGACAATTAAATTACAAAACATGAGGTAAAGTTCTTTTTTACTTGAACTGGTGCATTTTAAGTGTATTTATTAACTTAGTGGTTCATTTATATATTTCTGCTTTTATTTATATTTATGTCAGTTTTGGTCCTCCATACTGCAGAACTTGGAAGGTAAATCAATGA
>NW_013952434.1:264218-265351 GCF_001266775.1 Austrofundulus limnaeus | reverse complement strand
CTGAATCAGGTGTGTTGGAGCCAGGAAAAACATAAAACATGTAGGGCTGCGGCCCTCGAGGACCAGGATTGCCCACCCCTGGTTTATACATTAGATATATGTTGGCTATACCCGCCTTTGATTTTGTCAACAAATCTTTCACCAATCCACCAGATCTTCCAATAGCGTCTTGGATGTTCTGTCGATGCCAACCTCCAGATATTCGTAGTGATTTTATTTCTCTTTTCCTTCATCTTCAGATTTAGTAAAATGTTTGGTTTCCCTCAGTGACGAGATGAAGTCCAGCACTGCCTTAAAAAGCCTGGAGGTGATGAGCCAAACTCTGCAGGTGTGAGTGATTAGCGCAGGGCCCAATCCGGGAGGCAGGGGGTGAAAACACCAAAATGCCTCATAACCGTCAGAAACTGAGACCTCACAGTCCAGGAACACCAAACTGCCATCTTTTACATCCTCTCATGTGAACTTTATATATTTATCCACAGAGGTGATGTGATCAGTGAAATGTTGGACTTCCTGGGATTCAATTTTAACCCTGGACTCTTTGTCCACCATGTGGAGGCAGTGCTCTTAAGGCTGAGTTCACCTGAAACTCATCAGACTGAAGAAGTCTCTTGCAGGAGAGACGAAACGTTTCATTAAAGAAGAACCATCCAGAGGACCTACTTATTTTTTCTTTTTGAATTTTTTTCTACCTGGATTACTGAGATCCATCAGGACATTTAGAACAGCGTATTCACATTTCAACCTTGTTTTGGGGGAGGCCACGTTACAAGAATCAACACTGCAGTTTTAAAACTGTTTTTGATACGAAGCTGTTTTTATTTCCCATGATGCATTTTCTATTTGGAAACCTTTGATTCAGCTGATAAAATGTTACAAAAAGCCCTCAGAAAGAGATACGAGTTTTTACCATTTTAAGGGAAATTTAACGTATTGGAGAAAAAAAATGCTGTGCCTCTTATTTTGTTTTGACATTTTATTTTTTTAAATCCTCACTTGTCTGTATTTCTTTCCTGTTTGTCGTCAGTACCTTCATCTTTTTCATTTTAGTTTTATTTTAGTTTGAGGCACATGGAAGAATCTGATCAAGCAGCAGACAAAAAACAAAGCTTTTTAACTCTAAAATCATCTGT
>NW_013952434.1:249523-262418 GCF_001266775.1 Austrofundulus limnaeus | reverse complement strand
CCGTCAGGTAGCGCCCGTGACGCGGGTCGCACGCTGCCATTATGTTCTTGGCATCGAACATTTGCTGGGTGAGCTCAGGGACAGTCACAGCCCTGAGGGTGGAGGAAAACAAAACAAAAAGGTCAGTTTTAGTTTGAACAAAAAACAAGAACTGGTTTCACGGTTAGAAGTGGGTTTGTGTTTCAGTACCGGTACTGCTGACTGCCCCGGCTGGTCAGGGGGGCAAAGCCTGGCATGAAGAAGTGCAGCCTGGGGAAGGGCACCATGTTGACAGCCAGTTTCCTCAGATCGGCGTTCAGCTGGCCAGGGAAGCGCAGGCAGGTGGTCACCCCGCTCATGGTGGCTGAGACCAGGTGGTTGAGGTCACCATAGGTGGGTGTGGTCAGTTTCAGAGTACGGAAGCAGATGTCATACAGGGCCTCGTTATCGATGCAGAAGGTCTCATCTGTGTTCTCCACCAGCTGGTGGACAGAGAGCGTGGCGTTGTAGGGCTCCACCACCGTGTCTGACACCTGGAAGAGGAACAAAGGAAGATGCAACAGGGTTAGCAGGAAGAGGGACAAACATTTCATCTGAACATATTTGAATGAATTATACGAACCTTAGGAGAGGGCACAACACTGAAAGTGTTCATGATGCGATCCGGGTACTCCTCTCGGATCTTACTGATGAGGAGCGTACCCATGCCAGAACCTGTGCCTCCTCCCAGAGAGTGCGTGAGCTGGAAGCCCTGGAGGCAGTCACAGCTCTCGGCCTCTTTTCTCACCACATCCAGAACAGAGTCCACCAGCTCAGCTCCCTCAGTGTAGTGGCCTTTAGCCCAGTTATTACCAGCTCCACTCTGGCCTGTGACACACAAAAATTACGATATTGTAGCGTACGTGTATGTAAATGTGTAAAACTTGCTATTTTTCAAACTAAAATGCTCACCAAAGACAAAGTTGTCAGGTCTGAACACCTGACCGAAAGGACCAGACCTCACAGAGTCCATAGTGCCAGGCTCCAGGTCCACCAGAACTGCACGAGGAACATACTTGCCTCCTGAGAAATAAAAATACGCAGAAAATGTCTAAACAAAATTTATATTAATCATTTAATACTGACTTTGTGCTTTATTATAAATTTACATTATGCAGTCAAATGTTGTTCACCCCATTACTTTCTTTTCACAATTAAATGCTAACCTTTTTATGCATTAATTGTCTGATTTTAAGTAAGGTGAATAATTAAAGCGGGGTAGTTGTGGTGGACTTTGTTAGCTTGTATCTTGGAAACTGATCCATRGTAACCATTGAATTGAACAAACGGAGGTTGAAGGCCCTCTGCTGGATAAACACAGAGCTTATGGGGGGTTTGCCGTCAAAGTGTTGCATTACCTTCGGTCTCACAAATTATCTAATCTAACCGTGTAGCTAAAAATGCTTAGCAAAAGAAGCTAAGTTAAACCTGAGGCCTCGTTGTAGTACACGTTGATCCGCTCCAGCTGCAGGTCGCTGTCCCCATGGTAGGTCCCGGTCGGGTYGATGCCGTGTTCGTCGCTTATCACCTCCCAAAACTACAAAAAATAAAAAAAAGAATATATTAAAAAGGTAAATATATAGGATAACTCGTTTGACTTGAACAGCGAAAGCCCAAACCAAACGCTGTTAGCCGTTTTTTTTTATGCTAAGTAAGCTAACGTAAGTTTAGCAGCCCGCGCAAACTGATTCTAACTTTGAATCCATCGTTTTTCACATCCCGGTGTCTCTCTTACCTTCGCTCCGATTTGGTTGCCGCATTGGCCAGCCTGCAAATGAACAATCTCTCTCATTTTTATCAAGAATAAAAAAGAAACAACTTAGTGAAACACTCGTACGCACTCTTCAGCAGCACTCTACAAATGAACACTGAGGCAGACGCGAAACGTTCTTAACGGTCGATTGCGCGCCACGCAATTGGACAACCAAGCTGTCAGTCAAATCGTGCCACGCATCTGATTGGTTGTTAGTTTAYTGTTTAATTTTAATTGGCCAGTATTCCTAACCCTTGGTTCCTATAGTGACATCAAAGAAAAACATTCGCTGTTGGGGACGAAGCAATTTTTTTTCCCATTTGGTCTTTCGTACAACATTCATAAACTTCACATGTAAACGTTTATGCTCCGATGACACCTCCGTTGTACATTGTAGTTACATGACCCTCAATCCAAAACAGTAAGTTTATAAAGATAACAACCGTTAGCATGAGAGCTAATAGATTAGCTGCCTTGACTCCAGTTTCAGGCTAAATGAGCAGTTTCTATGGTAAACTTAACTTTATGACAAAAATACATGAACAAACCATCCAACTTTCAACTGCGTGCTAACAACCAAATGTACTTAACTTAACTCAGGGCTCTGACTCMACAATTTGGTTTTATGATCATCCAAAACGTTCAGATAATCTTATTTTTGAGTGTTTTAGCTATCACTTTAAGTTTAATTAAATCACAATAAGAAGTTCCCTAATTTAGCATTTATTACAATCTTTGTGTAGTTTTCTCTGTGTTGGCAACACCGAACAAGACTTCGATAACTAAAAAAAAAAAAAAAAAAAAAGAAGCAATTTTAGCAGCAAAACCTCTATTTAAATGTTTGCAACAATAACAAATGACACTTTAAAAAACAGAAAACTATGATGCAATAGAAGAAGCACAAAGTTTATTTTTGGAAATGCAGAGAAGCCAAAGCAGAAACTTTTATCTAACAGAAATGAAGTCAGTCAGTGGGGTTGAGCTGGCTGCTKCTGACCTCCACAAGCTCGGCCATTATGTTCCTGTAATCTTCATCCTGAGCAAGTTGCTGCCTCCTACTCATGGCCTCCCACTGCTCCCAGGCCTCACRTGCCTCTACCTGGCCCTCTTGCCTTTTCGCCAGAAGACGTTCGTGTTCGGCCGGGAAAGCTTCACTCTTCCTCTGCGTCTCAAGGAAGGAGAAAAGTGTCCTCATCGCCGCTGCTTCCACTCCAGCCTAAACGCAAAGCAGAGACGTGGAGTTGTTACACAACAGGACATCGGTGATCCATTAAAGAAAGTGTTATCCCTGCTTTTCTGAAGGCAGTATTACATGAAAGTTACAGCMCAGATCAACTTGAAATGAACATGAAGCATTACTGGAGTCAGAATCAGTGGAGCTGCAGGTCTCTGATGTTGTGGTGGATGCTGATAACGGTGACGCTGGCAGGGGGGGTGATGCCCGGCGTGACGGTGGCGAACAGGGTGATCCAGGTGACGACGGCCCTGATGCTGCGGAGGTAGTGGTGGTGCAGAGGCCCACCTTGGAGGCCAGCTCTGGGAAGAACGGCARGAGTCCGGCGAAGTGGTGACGCGCCATCTTTGCTGTGATCAGACTGCAGTCCAGTTTCCAGCAGGTCCTCCTGCTTTGCTTTGAGTCCGGAGTCCCTGGGATCTGAGCAAAACCAGAGCAGCTCAGTAAATAAAGGATCAGGACAACGTTTTCAAACTGAGGAAGGAAACTTGCCTCAACGAAGCATTTGTTGGTTGATAAACAGAGTCTGATTTTGCTCTTGAGATGTTTTTGGTCTCCTGAAGTCAGGGCCTCAAACCTTTCCATCAACTACAAGAGTAAAAGTTCAGAAAGTCAAAGTTTTCTTTATCACTCATTATGTTATGGCTGTTTGAGCTCTTACCTGTGGAAACATGAGCATCTGGTCCGGAGCATCATRGAGGACGAGGGCGATCTTTGCCAAGTATGTTTTGGCTTTCCTGAAGGCTTCTTTCCGAGGCCTCGCACCAAAAAGAACACGCCGATGTTTGAGCTTCTCAGCCGGGCTGCTCATCTTGTTCTTGGAGAACCAGGCTGCAGACAAACCACAGGGCTTCCACAGAGATCTGCAGTGGTCCACTCTGGATATAAGGTCTGCTGGAACAATAGAACCTTAGAGGGAGTCTCCTGGACCTTTTCAGGTCATGATGGGCCATCACTGCTGGAGGTGGAGCTGCATCCTCCTCTTCATYCTGAAACCTTTTAGCTTAAATGTTCAAAGTTAGGTTCTGACAAATAAATGAGCAAAAACATGAGAAATAAAGTTTTGCAGACTGACTCATATCATGTATTTCAAAATGTACTAAAACTCTGTATTTGTGTAAAGTTACTCTTGTAGGCCAGTGTTTTTATAGAAAATACCCNCCATTCTGACAGACTTTTTAAAAAAGCTGCAAATTTTATGTCCTTTAAAAGACATTATTTAGAAGGACTTCTTTCTCTGGGCAGCACCCTCTCAATTCATCTTGATCAATGTGGCTTAAATGTATCCTGGGGTTCCAGCAGGTCCCAGTTCATACAGGCCTGAGTCTGAGAATATGTTTAATATGGTGCATTTTACTGCTATTACTGATTAGTGTCATTTTAAAAATGATTCAGGACAAACTGTAACTATGTTTTTCCCTTTTCAGAGGCTGATCTGAGCATCCCCAACACACCTGGGTGATCAGTGGGCCAAAATCACATTCCAACACTTAACGCTTCACTTATCCCATCTTTACATTTAAATCACCTGAAATTTACATCAGGGGTCCCCATCCCAACTCCTGATTTTAGATGTTTTACTTCTTTTAACGTCCTACGTCCAGTTTTATTTTTTTAATTTTGCTTTAGCTGATTTGCTAACACGTTATTTGAGCTTTTACTTTTGCTTCTTTTAACATCTAGCTATTGTTTTGGTTTTTAGCTAGGCTTTTGTTTCTTTTAGTTTCTTGATACTTTGTTTTTATTCCAGTGCTTTGCCACTTCTCCTCCTTTTATTTTTTTATCTAGTGTTCCTTTAACTCATAAATGGGGTAAATGTAAGCTATTGTTTTATTTTTTTTTCTCCCCAAATTTCTTTGGTCTAAGTTGATAAATCACATGCAACAAATCTTTCTGATCACTTTTCTCAGATAATGTAGCTCTCTATTGATTTAAAAGAAAAATTATACTTTTTTTGTTACGTTTTTTTATTTATTACCAGGAATACATAATTTAAGATTTGTTTCACCCAACATGAAAAAATGCTGGAATTTATTGTAAGAGTTTGGATGACTTTTTGTTAAAAATAAATAAAAACCCCTTTTGACTTTAACTACTCAGTTTCAGCTTTTTCAGCTAATTCCAGCAGCCATTAAACATACTGTTTCTTTATATTTTTTTAATTTTAAGTAAAATGTCAGTGTGGACATGGTCCAATACGATGTTTGCAGATGACACAAGAGTATATGACAATCTTTCCATCACAATAAACAA
The DNA here is from genome assembly GCF_001266775.1 of Austrofundulus limnaeus. Lineage (NCBI taxonomy): Eukaryota > Metazoa > Chordata > Actinopteri > Cyprinodontiformes > Rivulidae > Austrofundulus > Austrofundulus limnaeus. The sequence goes on along the minus strand of NW_013952434.1, from coordinate 257,160 downwards.
TGCAAGAGTAGAAAATATTAGTATGTATATTAAGACCTCTAATATTCAACAATCTACGAGCAGCAGTGGTTGCTAAGATCTCACTGTRAAAACTACTACAGTAATATTTGACAGAGTAGTAAAAGGTTTTAAACTACAATAAAAACAGGCAGCTGGGATTGAAACAGTTCCAWTGTTAAATGTTAATGTCAGATTCCACTTCTCCCAGAATCACTGAACAAGAGGAGCTCTGAACCTGCATCCTCCAGAGCTGGTCAGGTCCAGGCCTGATCAGGAGCTGAGAGAAAAGCTTTCAGATCCACGTTCCTCCATCTGTCCAGCAGGGGGCAACACACATCAGACTCACTGCTGATGGAGCAAACTGAACACCCCCCCAAACGTCCTGCTCTTTATTACAGCAGCACACACAGCAGTTACATCACCTACTGAGCCAACATTTACACACAGACCTCCAGGTTTCCAAGTCATCTCAAACCTGATGTGCAAACTCTGTGCATTATGCCTCTTCCRATGAAAATGTAAACGAAATCTTTTATTAAAGACAGAACTCATTTTCATTTGGTAAGCACATTAAAAAATGTTGATTCATTTTATGAAATTGTTTACAGAAGAAACATGGCATTTTTATGTCACTTTAAACCACATTTTCTCATTTCTTTTCTTTGTTTTATCTGATTTATAAGTCAAAACTGAGCGTTTGTTAAAATTATTGAAGCTAATTTCCACTCATGTTGAACAAACCAGTTTACACGGGTGCCTTAAATAAAAAAACAAGATGTATTTTACTTCAGTTAAAAATATGCATCATTAGGCCTTTTGACTAGGAAACTACACATATATTTATGAGTTATCAGCATTTTAAAAACAATCTGGTGACATACCGTAATTTAATGTTTTATTAATTTTTTTTTAAAATCAGGATAAGAATATTGTAAAAATCAGGTGGTGATGCAGTCAGGTCAATAATATCCTTGAAATTGAGTGAACACATGAATCTACAGAATTTTAAAAAAAGTCGCTAAAACCTGGTGAAATACAACTTTAATCAAATGTAGAAATAAAAATAGTTTGAAAAGGGTCAAAGTCGATGTGTATAAATAATCTCAAAGTTCTGAAGACAGATGACACGGGACAAAGACTGGATGAAATAAAATGCCTTTTTATTGTTCAGCTGTGTCATAACCTCGTCTCCAAAACAAACACAGCAGGACTACAACGGTTTGTCAACCTAGCTACCTTTGATAGCACATAAAACTGGGTTTTATCAGACCACCAATGATAGCGTTTAGAATTTTTCTATCAGACATCCAATGATAGCATACAAAATAGTTAACCTACCAGTGATACTGTATATAAAACACTTGTCTCTAGATTTATCCCCAAATCCACCCTCAGTTTTTTTTAACCCCATTTCCCTCTTTATAACATTTGACACTGACATATTTTATGCTTAAACAAGCACATATTAAGAGTGCATAAGTCTCCATTTTTGAGATTATATAAAAAAAACTACACAATGTTACACTTGAAGTCAGAGTACATTTCAACTGATTATTAGTGTTCTACACATTCGACCATAACCAAAAGAACATTGTATAAGATCACTATAACTTAACACTACGTGTAATATATGTTATAAAAAAAAGGAAAAATTACAAATGATTAGCATAGAAGAGAAAATAAAGATGGCTAGTGTGAAGGCAAGCTGGGTCAGTACCATAACAGATAATGAGTAATACAAAAAGAAATAAAAAAAGAGTAAGAAAAATAAAAAAATGATAATACAGGCAAAGCTAAACATATGTGTTTCACACTTAAGATCAACCTCATATGCACTCATTCAAATAGATCACCTGCTTTCATCTTTGATACTTGGAAATTCATTAACCCCTCGTTTCAACTTGCTTAAACAATCCTGTGGCAACCATCTTTGTTTTCTTGTGTCAGGCACTTTCCAAGACCCCTTATTTCTCTCAATATTTTTTATTTTATTTTATTTTTTTACCTTCGACGCTTTACAGGGCAATCATAATGCTGTTTCAGACGAGACAGGACAGCCACAAAGCAGGTTCTATTGGAAAACAGCTGCAAAAAGAACAAAAAGAAAATCCTGTTATTGTGCTGCAAACAAAGCACATTTATTTTTCCACTCAACTATGAGCCGGTAACGTAGGAGTTTCCAGGCTTCTCTTACCGATCCTACAGGTCGGTGTCAAACCAGGCCAGCTGGTTGCTGTCCATCAGTTCCTGGGTGTGGCCAAGGTCTGGCAAAGGATCAGTGTGGTGACCCAGGTCAGGCAGCGTGTCAGTGTGGTAGTCAGCACCTTCCATCATGGGGTCCAACAGGGTGTCCTGTCCGTAAGCTGCTGGATAGGCCCGATATGCTCCATCTGAAAGACCAGAGAGTTTTATGTTAAACTACATCATAAGACTTAATTTGATATAATGAAAGTAAGTTAACTTGGTGTTTTGTATATATGTAATCTATTTTTGCTGGGTAGTTCACAACTGAAGAGAGACAAATGCCTCAAAATGGGAACACATGTTCAAAATATATTTAATACATTTAAACTATTATAACAACTTAAACACAAACAGGACAGAATCATATGATAAAATTTAGTTTATTAAAAAAAAAAAAAACCACACACACCATCTTGTCTGTAGGCCAGTGGGTCTCCCTGTGCTCCCAGATCCAATCCCAGGTCTCCGGTCTACAACAAAGCAAACAACAATGACAAAGCTGCTTACACAGCCTACAGCGGAGCTTCCTTTTACAGCACATCCCATACTGCAATGCATCTATTAGATTCCAACATAAAAAAATAAATGGTGATTGTTTACTCATGTTTAGAAAAAAGAAGACCTTACATGTTTACAGCTGAGGAGACATCAAACTTCAACTCTGAAAAGACACTTCACTAAAATGCCCAAAATAAAGTGTACTTTTGTTTGCTTTTTACAACAGGCTCTTTCAGAAAACAGTTCCTGGAAACAGGTGCACGAACCAGTTCGTCTTTTTGCTCCCTCTAGCCATTTATACATCACAGACGAGTCCCGCACAGACGTGGGTTTTCAGAAATGAAGCGAGCAGCGTGGAACCAAAAGAGGSGTAAAGCAGAACTCCGATGATTTAACGTGGAGCAAAGTACTATAGTGTGACAGACGTCGCATTCGTGTTGTTTTCAAAACATGAGGAATGAACTCAGTTTAGCAATCTTCACTGTAATAGATAGCTGACTTTTTACATGATAATAAATAATAAATCGGTTTTTCTGCTGTTCAATCCTGTGCCCGGCAAGGTCTTGAACTGAACTGTCTTTTGAAAGAGCCTCTTATCTCGTGTCACCAAAAACTTCTTCAATGTTTTTTCAGCCGTGAGTTGTTCCTCCAAACCATTTCTCTAAAACATAAATCTTCCAAAGAAGAAATACTTTTTGCAGTGTAATCAAAACGCACAGCCTGCTCGGATTTGTTATGCATTTGGGATATTTGAGCTCATTTATAAAAAAGGTGTGTGCACATACATCGTTCCAGGCCATCGGCTCAGTCCTGAACAATGAGCTGGTCAGCTCCACAGAAAGACGTTTCTTGTAGTCCTGGGGTTTGTCCTCCGACATGCGGAACAGGACAGCTGCAGCATAGGTTGCTGTGGAGGCACACAAAGTAACGCAAGTCAAGCAATGCTGGCATTAGTAAGCGAGTCAATTGTAATTTCTGTTGTACACTCACCAACCCCCTCATTACGGGAGTGCAGTAGCTCAGTGAGTGGTGCGGTGGCTCCCTCAGCTTCAATAGCCTCAGCAGCTTCTTTGTCCTGGGCCAGTTCACACAGAACACCTGCTGCAACACGCTGGATGTTCTCCACTGGAGAATACAGCAGCTGGAAACGAAAACAAACAAAACTGAGCACAAAGGATCTAAGACGCACCAACATGCTGGTGACATTAGAAATTCTGAAGTGAGGAATAAAAAGTCACTTTTTTCTCTTATTTTGCATTTTCCTACATTGAATAAAACTGGTTCCACTAATGTACATTAATTTTTTTTAGAATGCAGTGTTCTAAAATAAGAACCTGGCTGTGGTTTTACCTGGACAAAGAGTGGAATGGTGTTAAGCCCTCTGATGACAATTCGGTTGTGAACATCCCGGGCCAGGATGTGCAAAGCTCCTGTGCACCCTTCAACTATTTCCTCCATACGCACACCCTCCTGGATGTGAGGGACGGGAAAATAAATAAATAAAATCTAAAGAACAAAATTAAATTTGAGGAAGAGTTACACACCACAAACTGTTGCTGGTTTCCTCCCATGCTTGTACGCCTCTGGGTGTCTTGATGAGCTCTGACGAGCAGTTGGACCAGGCGTGGGATGGCGCCCTGTTCCCGTAAAGCACTGTGATTGGCCGGGCAGAGGGCCAGGTTGCGAATTAGACCAACTGTTGCCTAAAGGGAAGAACATACTTTTTTTTACTTACCGTATTTATTTGTGTATAATACGATCTCATGTATAATACGACCCCCCCCCCCACCTTTTTTGTTTGTTTTGTTTTGTTTTGTTGTCTTTGAGCAATGGCTGACTAGGCGCCCCTCATCCCAGAGGCCCGGGGCATCCTGAATGAGCAAAGAACACTTCTGTCGTAAATCACACTCAACACACTTAGTAACCCTAYCTCTATTTAGCCTGCACTCCCTCCCTGAAAATAACTGCTTGCTTTTATGGTGGCAGAGTGTTAATGACCAGCATGGTGAGAGCTGAAGAAACAACGCAGAGAAACTGGATTCATTCAGTGTCTGATGGGAGCAGACAGACACACATAGAGTTTAGTCTGGGCCGATACTGGAGATGGTTCAAATTTGCATTGGACCAGTCACACTCAGAGTATGTGTTGGGAATCAGTCTCAACTACTTCCACAAACTATTTTAGCAAAACATCGGTAGGACTGAATGAATTATAGCCCTTTTTTGTGTTTGTTTTATAAGATCGATTGGCTGTGTGTTGAGTTGGCTCCAAAAGTCAAAAGTATACATATATTGTAAACATTTGGAAAGTCTTCAGATTTTATTCAGATTTATCTAATGGTTTGTGAAATATTTTGCTAACAGACAAACAAGGATGATTCTAACAGCTAATGGTAAATTGTGGTGGCTGGTGTGTAGTGGTAGAGACTTGGGACAAGAAAGTCACAGGTTCAACTCCCCGCCATGCCCACGTATCATGGTATCCTTGAGCAAGACACTTAACCCCCAACTGCTCCCCAGGCGCTTAAATAGCTGCCTGCTGCTCTACTTGRGTGTTTCTCACATGTGATGGTCAAATGCAGGGCACACATTTCATCATTTCATGGAAACATGCATTCCTTACAAATAATGTACATTTAACATTTGCCCAATGGTTAATTTTTGAGAGTTTCGTTTAAATACAGCATATCCACTGAGATATTTTACAACTAGACAGAATCATACATGTCAAGTTCTACAGATTGTCCATAATTTACACAGATATACAGTACAGCTTATGGATTTATTCGAGTTTTACCAATTTTTTTCAAAAGCTTAGTTTCAAATTTCTTTAATTTGTCAGGTCCTGTAGGACATTAAAAAATAACAATAATTAACATTACTGTAAATAACCATCATCCAACCCACTCTGCCACTAGAACTAAGTTCTCCCTTTAGGGATGCACGATATATTAGCATTAACATCGGTACTGGCCAATATTAGGTTTTTTTAGAATTTCGGTATTGGTCCGATAAGTGAAACTGTGCAGATATTAACATCTGATATTGATTTCTCACTTTTTAGCTTTGTTTCTGTTTTGCGAGGGGAAATGTTTGGTCGAGTAGTATCTGTTTGATCATGATAATGTTAGTGAAGCTGCACAGCCAGGAATAACTGAAGTAGAGAGACATGTCAGCGGTCTGGTCGTTTTTTACAGTATCGATAAAAGACACAAGTGTGTTTGTGCGTATCCTCCTGACTACCAGGAAAAAAAATGTATACTGTCCAATTACCTCTTTTTAAAGGTTATTAGAATACTGAAAAAACCATTTGAAAAAGTAAGTTTTTATTTTTGAGATATCACATGTCCAATACAGTGGACATCAGAACACCGTACATGTTAAACTTAATCTTCATAGCACTCAATTAATCCCAAAGAAAATGCCAAAAAGTCAAAATAAGAATGAGTTTAACATCTGTATAACTGTCAATCATCACTTTTTTTCTTTTTTGCATTGTTGTGCTTATTTGGTAAGATACTTTAAAAAGTAATTCCCTTTTTTAACTTTAATACCTAACACTGTGTGCACATCACATATGTTTTACTTTTGCAGTCAGATCTGTGACACCTTGATGCTTGTGTTTAATCCACAATCCTGGAAGATGGATTGCATCATAGAGTCTCAGAGCAGCAGTTGGCTGTGGTGTCTACCCAACTGATGTAGATTTTTTTTCCCGCTCTCGGAGGAGTAAGACGCTTTTCCCTTCTCTCCTGCCCTTCCTTATCTTTCTCTGCTTTGCTGCTGGAGACTTCTCCACATTTTTCATCCGAAACTAGAAATTATGGATATTTTTATTTTTATGAATTTGGTTAGCTGGTCTCTCAATAATACTTTTGGAACAAAGTTTTTTCTTCTTCCGTGGGAGGACATGTCAAAGGTGGGACCTCTGTTCTTCTCTTTTCTGGATATATATCTGGATTCCGATCACTGGATTCTACAGATTGGCTTGGTGGTCTCCTGGTGTTCTACAAAACAGTGTCGGTGGCTTTTCATGTTCTGGCTGACTGATCAATTTGATGGATGGCCGCATTGTCAGCACTCTGACATTTTGCCTTGAGCGAGCTGGACTCGGTCTGCAAGCGGTTCTATTGAGGGTCGCGGGCCGGCTGTGGTCCCTGGACTTTGCTGGCCAGATGGAATTGATCTTGGAGAAGCTAATAGATCAGCTCGGCGGTATGTGTCCACACCATTTGCCTGATTGGATTCGCCACCTTGAGATGCACCAGCAGACATTAAAGCAGATGGAAAATTGTTGTCGTCTGCCTGTCCCGTCTGTTCCCAAAACAACTGATTACAGGATCTGGCTCTCCCCTACAATAGCCTTGATCTGTTGACTAAATTCTTCCTGGCTGGATTACGTCGATAAGGCTCTGCCCCATGCCCCCCCCCCTCCTCTCTCACCCGTCTGATCTGGTTTCCTGGAGCGAGCTGAGGCCACACAGAATGAACAGTTCCATCAATATTCTGAACTATGGCTGCACTGGTTTTGGGGACTGGATTCTTCAGGCCCCCTAATCTCACTTAACTCCTCTGGCTAATAAATCTGCCCTATGCAGAGGTTTTTTTCATAAACACCATARTRTGTCACAGTGTTGATATAATATGATGTTTTTGCTTTTTTCCTCTTCTTCTCTTGTGTGGTTTTTTAGTTTTTCTGTTGTTTTGTTGTTAGGGTAGTGCAACTGTGTTTTGCTTTATGACCGGTCTTAACTGCCCCCTCCCTCCTTCCCTGAATGCACAGCACCTTGTGAATTTATTTCTGTGAAAGGGGCAATATAAATAAAACTTGACTGACTGACTGACTGACTGACTGACTGACTGACTGACTGACTGACTGACTGACTGACTGACTG
>NW_013952434.1:237376-249513 GCF_001266775.1 Austrofundulus limnaeus | reverse complement strand
ATTTTACACATAGTTCACTAGGATGTGCCAACACAAAAGTCAGACTTCACATGAGATTTGGACCATCTTCTGGGGGAAAATCAGATTACTTCCTACTCGCGAGCACCCCCTCTGGTGGAGAAACATTTTTTCAGGGATACAAACTTTTTCAGAACACCGGTAGACGGCAGCCATTACAGACGAACGTGTTTGTTGTTGTTCGAGGAGCGGCCCAGTCACACACTAATGTCATTAGTTTGTTATCATTACTAAGGTGCAGGAATAATTTCCCCGCTTTTTTTCACATCATGTCGTCTGCTTGGATCTGTTAATATCTCGCTCTGAAGCACAGAGGAGCGTCAGAGGTAAGCTCGTTTCAACYGCTTTTTACGACACGGTCTCATTTCCGGACGCAGGCATTTTGTGAATGAAGCTGATATTTCAGTTAAAATACATAAGTAAAAACATTTATCCGAGTATAGTACTACCCCCCAACTTTATGGATGATTTTATGGATTTAATTTTACGTAYTATACTTGAATAAATACGGTATTTGTGATTATGGTAAGTATGATTATATTATTGAATATATTTACTGAAGGAAAAGTCACCTTGATTAGTGGCCAGTGGGACGGGGGGTGCAGCAGTTTGACGACTACAGGCAGGCCGTAGTGCAGACGCACAGCATTCTGGGCCATCTCAGCATCCTGGTGGCGGGAGGTCAGGTGACGCAGGGCGCAGACTGCTGGCTCTGTGATGTCCTCTCTGTCACCAGCCCGAAGTACAGTTCGCACTAAAGCCTCGATACCACCAACCTAAAAATAAATAAAAAATAAATCAGTCATTTTACACCAAAAAACACAAGCTGGCGCACCGGTTCTATATCAGATTAGACATTTCTCACATACCTGGCAGACCATAAGTTTGTTACTGTAATTGTTGCAGGTCAGGTTAGAGAGGATGCCAGCAGCACATGTAACCACGTTGATGTCATCACTGGCCAGCAGCTGGACCAAGGTGCCCAGGAGACCCTCCATCCCCTCCTACAGAGCCAGTAAGTTACTCTCAGTTTTCAATCCTTACGTTCGTTTTTTAACAGCACTACAAGCAACTCTAAACTTGGAGCTTGTGAAACTACAGAAGAGTATTTTACCTGTTTAGTGGCAGCATCTGAAAGATTCCTTAAAGTCCAGAGGCAGTTCTGAACCAGACGCTGGCTCGGGTCGGTCAGATGGAGACCCAAAGCCTGCATGCCGCCTACACAGACAAACAAATTCCCTGCATTAGAAGACCTCAACTACAGCAAAAAAATCACAATCGCATTTTTAAAGCAGACACCAGTCCAGTAATTGCTCCCGCAGGGACATCGCAAAATACTTATTTTCCATCACTGTGTTATATTATTACTGTTTACTTTTACTCCTGTAGAAGCATGTACCTACCAGCTTCTACAATGGCTGGCTTGTTGCTTGAGCAAACAGAGAGCACTTTGAGCACCCTGCTTGTGGTCCACAGCAATTTCTCATATGTAAAGGTCCTCATAATGTTCACCAGAGCTTGGGGACCACCACTGGCCAGAATGATCAGCTAAAATAAAGACAATATCATGTCAGATTGGATTTACTAGTTAAACTGAGAGGTCCAAAAATTGAACTAAGTATGTAAAAATAAGAGGATATGCGTATACCTTGCTTTCCTGGTTGCCATATGCCAGGATTTGGAGACAGTCAGTAGTGATTGCCAGGAACTTGACATTGGTGTTAGACAACAGGGCTACCATCTTCTGCAGCCCCCCAGCTAGGCGCACTGCCATTTTGGCCCCTTCCTGGTGCAACAACAGGTTGTGCAGTGTGGTGATGGCGTAGAACAAAACACTGTCCACTGGGGAGCTGAGAAAAACCACATACAGACACAAAAAATGTGAGTCAATATTACACCTAAATAATGTGAGGATCAATAGTCCAAATTGTAACCTGGTTCCCAATCTAGACAAAAGGTTTCATGAAAAGAGGGGGGTAGTTCTTTTATGTTCCTCACACCGAGCTGCTCTGAAAGCGAGGTAAAGTGACTCCAGGTGTTAGTTCAATCACACATGTGCAACATCCAAACAAGTTCCAGCTTGCTGGGGAGCCAAGTGTTTTGGCTACAAGTTTAGTCTTTTATGAGCCGCTTTCAAATGTGAACACTGGGGATGTTCAGCAAACTGTGTGGTTCTATTCAAACATAGTCCGCAGAAACAGTTCACGTGTATTTTAAAATGAATGGAAGAAGGAGAGTCTCTCTACAAAAATCATTGTACAGCACACAGAGGGAAAAAAGACCTGATGCAAAAAAGTGGAGGTAGAAATTTTCTTGGAAACATGTTCAGATTAGAAGTTGAAGCTTTGCTTTGGTAATAATAATACAACAGCCAGCAGCAGAGGGACAGCAACATAAAGGTCAGCAGAAAAGAGAATGCACCTGCAACATTGCAGCAAAATTTGCTGCAATGTTTTTCCTCACCTGCTAAGTAACAAAATGACTGTAAGATCAAAACTAAAGCTGTGGACTTTTGTGTTTTCACATTAATAGGAAACATCTCAAACAAAAAGCAAAGGCCTTCATTTTTTGTGCTCGTCTTCACAGTTTTCAGATTGCTGTTTGAAGCATTTCATTCAACAGGAAATTTAGTTGGTTAAGTTGCTGCTTATCTGATGATTAAAATAAGCCAGAATATAGGGCTGGGCGATAAATCGATATAATCAATTAATTAGAATTTGCTGTTTATAAAAGATTTAATTTTGGGAAAATATGATTTTTTTTTCCCACCAGCGCACACTTTGGGGCTTCTGTAGTTCAGAGGTCACCCCACCTGGCCCTCGAGACGCTTGGTACACAACATGACAATATGGCAGCTAGCAAAGAGGATCTTCATAAAAAAAGACACTGTTTCTTCAGTTTTCTGGAATTGGTTAGGTTTTGCAAACTCAGACTTAGAACAACAAACACCTCACTGCAAAATTGGTTTAAATGCTCTTGCTACAAAATGCAGGAGTACAACAAATTTGTTTCAACACCTGAAACAGAGGCACTCCGTTAAGTAGGAACCAAAATCGATTAAAATCAAAAATCTAATTTGTGATGAAAAAATGTGAGTTTTTTTTTTTGGTCACATAACCCAGCCCTACCAGAATATTAGTACACCGCCTGTAATTGCAGTACTGTATRGTGCTTTCAGTTGAACATATAAGAATTTTGAGTTTTGAGCCGGGGAAAAAAAAGTTAAAACATAACCATAAACAACACAAATACAAGATACTAAAAATTATTGTTCATTTCAAACCACAACATTTCTGCCACAATAAATCCTATTAAAAAAGTCCAAAGTTAAGCGCATTCTTCCCTTAAACCAGACATTCTTTCACCATTCATATAAGTAACTAGTACCGCTATCTCACCCCAACATCTTGACCAAGGCTGGGATGCCACCAGATTTAAAGATTGCGAGGAGCCCCTCACGATGGTGGGAAAGGTTGTGCAAGGTGCCAGCGGAGCAACGAGCAGTCTCCACATCACCGGTGTTCTGCATGGCGCGAACAACTGCGGAAACCATTTGCGGCGAACGCATGAGGGCATGACGTGACGCCTCCTTCTTCGACAACTGATGCACCATTACGGCGGCTTTATTCACAACGACCTAAGATATAATTGGTATTTGTTAGGAGGCGGAAGGTCAAGAGGAGAATAGAAATTGTTTTGCATCAATGTACCAAAGTAATCATCTGGTACTTGTTCAAGTGATCATTTCGATTTTTGTTCCCATACCTGGTCTTCGTCATTAAGCAGTTTAGTAAGTTCAGGTATGGCTCGAGTGGCCAGCTCAGCATCATCTTGATAGTTAATGAGGTTGACCACAGCATGCTTCAGCATCTGAGAGGGCTCTGCCAGACGTTGTACTGCTGTTGGATTGGCAGCATCCAGCTGGGTGGGTGGGATCTGTAAGCCCTCTTCCAATGTCTCAGGAAACATAGCAGCACGCACACGCTGGGCCCGAGTCATGGCATAACCCTCAATGTCTGAAAGCAATAAAAAAGAAACAGTATGAGGCCATAAAAATCTAATATCTCACTAAAATATCTGTTATTTATGAGAAGGGAAAACTCATTATGATTCTTTCCCTGTTTTTCTGTCAAATCATTTATCCCTTAGTCATCAAGTTTACTGCAAGGATTTTAAGTTGATGTTGACAAAATATTCAACAATATTTTATCTTGCCTCATTTGTGAATCTCATACCTGTAGCCTCAGGAGTGAAAGGCTGACTGAACTCCCAGTCATACAGAGTTGGATCCTCCTCCTCAGCGTCAGGGTTGCCCTTGCCACTTAAAGATGGTGCTGTGGTGGTGACGCCTGACTGGATGCCTGAATCCAGATAGGACTGCTGCTGCCACTGGTTCACAGCAGCCTTGCTGTCACCCATAGCCATGTCCAGCTCCATCAAATCAGCTTCAAAAGGTAGACAAAAAGAGAAAAAAACATTAGTAATATCACAAGCAGAGTAATCTTCACCCCCCTCAAAGTTTGAGTAATGCCTGTGGCTGGTCTGCTTGGTAGACTTCATCAGCATGGCTTGCATTACTCATAAACAGAGACAGGTATATATAATACAGACGCAAAACAAAAACTGGATGGGTAAAAAATGTTCCTTGGCACCTCTTATCTTTCATAATAAGGTGGTTCCATGTTAAAGAATGTAAACAACAATTTCCAAAGATGTTCCTCTGATACTGTATTTCCTGACAAGAACAAACAACTTGAAACATTTATGAAAACTATTGAGCTGTCCTTAGAATCCACAAAGTCTCAAATGTTACATAACTAATTTACATAGATACAGAGATCAAATCGAAATCAAGGTGATGCAGGAAGTATAAAAAGCAGAAAATTGTTGTTTTTAAGACTCACACTGGGTAGCCATTGTTCTTGCCTGCCCTCAGTCCGCACAGCAGATCTGTCTGGAAAAGAAAGAAAGAAAGAAAAAAAGTACACGGTTAAGACAACTTAAACTTAGCCAATTTAGTGAAAAGGGCCTAAACTTGATTTTTAGGTCGCTTTTCAATGAAATCGCCGCTTTCTTGATTTGCTGCTCTACCTTCAACAAAATCCCTATTCGCTTGTTTGGCTAGCTAACGTAGATACGTGAGGGGAAATGCCGAGAGCCTCCACCTCAAACAGAGAGAGCAAAGCGGTGGGTATTTCCAGGGCCAGCACGAACACAATTCACCATTCAGCGGCATACAACATCAAAGGCATATTTCTCCCCCCCCCTCCCCCTACCACGACCAAGTTCCGACCTAGCTGCTGCTTGGGTTTCCAATGAGACACACCACCCCCTCCGCCCGCAATCACTTCCATGACTCCTCCTCTCGTGGTGGTTCCAACTAACAGAATAACAAACTGGCTTAACAGACAAGTAAAATGTCCAGCTAAGGGACAACAGCTTAAACCCTTTTAATATCTATCAGCATGTGTAATTCAAAACAGGAGGGCGCTAGCATCAATTAGCCACCCCCAGTCAGCTAACAGGTTGGCTAGCTTATCTCGTAAGCTAACCTAACGTGCGCAGCTAACCTTCCCGTTAGTTAGCTAACTAGCTAACATAAACAATCAGCGATTCAGGGTTAGGATAATTGGTTAACAGTCCGTGCGACTTGTTCTAAATTTATCCCAGGTAAAAGATACACTTTATTGTTGGAATCGTGACACTGAAGCGATCCCTTAGATCTTTAATTCAGGTGTGATTAGCGTATAAAGACGTATAAAAAGTAGATCCAGGCGCCACCGTACAAAACCTGCTAAGCTGCCAGCCAAAACCCCACCGGAGCACCCCTCCTTAGCCAAAGATGAYTTTCCTTTGGAAAAGCAGGCATTGGCACACCGCAAACGCCCCACACGATGTCTTCACTAAACAGGCAGCCTCTTACCAAAGTCCAGCGGGTCCTCCGTGGTTTTTGTCAGGCGAAAATTTTCCTTTCTCGTGGCTGAAAATAGTAAAAGGACTGCTAGGTGAACCACCCGTCCTAATCCGAACCACACCCGCTGCTGCTCCGCCGAAGATGTTGCTTCCGCCTGTACGATCGAACGTCAAGATGGCGAAGGTAGAAAAGACAGTATTCTGCCGCACTCGGAAAAGTAGAGCGTCTCATTTCAAATACAATAAGTTTTAGCACAGACACAACTATTTAAAAAGATTTTTAGATAGTAATGCTTTCTTAAAATCAAATAAAAAAAACAGTAGTTCAGCATTACAACTTCAATCATTTTCAAGTGGAAGCTGTGTTAAAATTAAGTGAATTTAAAAAAATGAAAATTATCAGCTGCTTTGATTTAACATTTTCCATAATATGATGAAGGATCAAACAATAAATTTAGACTAATGAAATTATACAAGAGTTAATGCTGCATTCCACACACTTGAACATGGGAAAACATGGGCTTGTTTTATAAATGGCAAAACTCAGTTTTGTTCTCTTTTATGGTCAACATTTGGTTGGGAATTTTTTTTTTTTAGCAACGGAAACACAAATTACAATTAAACAACATTAAGTTTAGTTGGAACAAACAAACAGCAGATGTTATGCATGTTCTTCTGTAGGCTACACAGCACAGGCCAGAAAAGGTCAAAGTCCAAATTGTTGTTGTTGAGAAACACATCGATGTGACTGCAGGAAATGCAAACACACTTAGATTATCAGGAGCCAGACCGCAATGGTGTTTTATTTATTTATTTTTAAAGATTTTTAAATGTTTGTTTAAAAAAAACTATTTTCTGTGCCAGCTGCTGATATCAACACTTTGGAGTAATACTATAAAAAGCTTCAGCCACTGTCCCAGTTCCATCTGCGAGATAGCATCAAGAAAATCAGGATGACAACCAGGAACAGCTATAAATGGCACAGCTACAGTTTGCACTCTTTGCAGTTGGTCATGCAGCGTTTGAAAGAATTCATACAAATCAGCCATAACATTATGCCCAGCTCGAACACATATGACCTATCAATTTATATATTTATTAAACCTGCAGAGCTGTACTGCGTTGGCTGGCATTAAGCAGCCATTTAGTTTTCTTGGTTTATGTTTTTGGTGTTTTGGTGTTTTCACAAAACCTGTGGTTTCATTCTGTGGCCGACTTTCTTGCTAGTGGATACTCAAAAGACAGTAGCGCTCATATTGGATTAAACAGATTGAATGATGAACCTTTGTGGCCAATGACGGTGTTGGTTACATCTTGACAAGTGCAAAAAGTGACATTTTTAAAAAAGTTGCAAGAACATCACAGTTTGGCTGGTGACTCATCGTTCAAACTCTTGAACTTTGTTACGTTCTTCCAGAATTCACGCTCTTCACCACAATCAGTTACCTAAAAGGAGCTTCATGTCAGCAGACTTGACTGATCTTAACAATTATGCACTTTTATTTATAGTGAGAGGCATTTAAAAAAGGCGAAGCCAGGTGAATCCAAATAAATACACCTTTTTATTTGACTGATTGACAGATCTGACTATACAAACGCCAACACAGAGCTCTGAAATAACAGGACCAATCAGCGAGACAATGACTGTACATTCTTGGTGACCCTCCCATATTCTAACCCACCACCCCCGTCAGCAGTAACTATGTAATTTTCTAGTGTTATTTTTTTCTGTACACGTGAATCTCAGTTACCCACCCTCTAATATCCCCTCCCTATCCAGTGCACAGGTTTGAACTCAATGCAGTACCACATAAGGAGTCTCTGGCCAATTACAGAACAGGGTACCACAATGAACCTTAATGCTTGAGCAACAGGTTTCATTTGTTGTATATTTCAGACATGTTTGGTGTGTAGTCGAGCAGATGCTGCTGGTGTATTAATAGTGTGCACACTTCTGTAGTGTATGAATATGGTAATGCTTGTTGCCATTTGGTTGTAATGCAGACCGCCCAGAATCTATAGTCAAATGGGGCTAGGTGGAAACTTCCCTTCACTTTTGCACCACACACACACACGCGCACACACACTCACACAGACAAATACGCGCACGCACACAAATACTGGTCAATTTTCCCTTCATATTAAAAAAAAATTGCATGTTTTGTTTCAGTTTTTTTTTTCCTTTTTTGTTCTCGATCTCTTCCTCCAGTCAAGTACGAGTCGCCTCACACACATTAAGCACACAGTCTTCCCTCTATTGTCTAAGTGCAGTTTCTTCCAACATGCGCTCTACAGTAAAAACACTAACTGTACCATCACAATAAATGGATGGATAAAACACCCTGACTTTCATTCTTGCAGTCACTCCTCTTGCTGCTTCTCATTCCCTCCAGTGGTCCCCTTTATCCTTTTACATGTACTTTCATGTAACAGACAGTCTTGCATGTAACAGTGATGAATATTTCTCCTTGGTGTAACAGCCGCAAAAAGGAGGCAGGGGAAGGTGTAGGTGAAGGAAGGCATGGGGGGGCGGGTAAGAAACGTTGAGTTCTTCTCAAGAAGAAAGTGACAAATGTACAGTGGCATGAAGGTGTGTTTGCCCCCTTCTCCCCTGTATGTTTGGATTTCTGTTTCCCTTAATAATAAAGACCTTCATTTATGAACTGCATTTTGTGTTATATTTGTCTCATTTTTAAATTTGTTTGATCYGAAACATTTAAGTGTGACAAACTAGAAGAAATCAGGAAGGCGGCAAACACTTGCACACCACTGTATGTCCACCTTTGTTTCTTTACGTTAAAGGTGGAGGGGACAAAAAGAAAAAACAGGGGGAGGTGGACAGTGACTGAGGCGGGGGAGAGAAGGGGAGCAGGAACGGAGTGCGTTGGTCTTCATGTGTCCTGGCCATCTGTGGCAGGGGCGTCGTTGGCATTGGACAAGTCTGAGTCAGCTTCCCGGCTGGAGATGCGGTCCAGCTCTGCCTGGACGTCACTCAGGCCCAGCTTTGAACCTGAAAATGACGCCGATTAGTGCTTTAGCAGGGGAACGCAAAAACCAAAAGACAACGCGCTACAAAGCAGCTTAGCCAGGGCGACGAACATTTTCAGCCATAATGCAATGAGCACAAAAGCATGTGCACATGATTAAAATAAGTGCCGGGAGAAACAGTGATTATCATTAAAAATGAATGAATATAAACACTTGCACAACGTCTGTATTGTTAATTAGGCCAGTTTTCTATTTATTGCGAACATTTCAGAAGGCTGCAGCGTTTTCGGTGGTCTCATTGTGTCTCATCTCATTTGCAAAAGAAAGCGTGGCCGTTCTACTTGTGCTGATGTTCAGGAAAACAGGAGCTACTGACAAAAATAAACTAAGAACTGTAGGAGAAATTCGCAAGACTCTATACTACAATATGGCTAAATGTATTTAACTTTGAAAGGATTATTGTTTTATTAGTCTTTTTTAAGCTTATTCCTATTTCGATAAAACAATTAATGTTACAGATTTATACAAATCTTAAATGAATATTCTTTCATTCTAACTCTGAATGAAAGACGTATGCATTCATATGCAGAAGAAGCCAGTGAAAGTTTAACCATTTCTCCTCTCATCACTTCTCTAGCTTCCTGTATATGAATAAAAAATGTTGTTGCTCACAAAGCATTTTTTTTTTTTTACAAAAGAAGCAAAACAGAAATAGACGTCATGCTGAGGTTAACAAAATAWGTAAACTCCAAAAAGAAGTGGAGGATTTAGCAGACTTTGCATAAAAAACACAATCTTTCTTCCCACAAGTTTGCAAATGAAAAACAAGCCTGGTGCTTTTTGACTCTTTTGTTTTAGTTTTTTGTTCTAACCGGATCTCTGCTATTTCCTATATTGAAGTGTAACAACGCTATTTATATTTGACTTGCTGCCAGATGACTTTTTTCATAGAAGCACTCAATTACATTTTTAGTTTAATTTATTTTATGAATCCCCCAACCCATGACTAATTATGGTGGTTTCCCAATTTTTCAAATAGGCTCAAAATTTCTGACGCTTGTTTTTGTGCTGTTTGTGAATCAGCTTCATGGCTTTTCATTCAGAAGTCTCCATTTTTTCACTACAGCCTACAGGTGGGAATAATGCACTCCTTCACCGTCTTTTTCAAAAGAAGTTGGACAGTTCTCACAAGAAAYTTGACACAGTATTCAGATCCTCGTGTGTCCCTGAGTGTTGAATTATTCAAACGTGGATGGCATCAAATATTTTAACGCCAAAACTAACGTTCATCTTGTTTTACTTCTTTTGCACAAAGCTGGACTTTGCAGTTTTCTATGTTGTGTGTTTGGTGCCACCTTTTGAATGGGATTTTCATTGTTGGCACGGTCACAAAACTCTAAGCTGCACGCATCTTGTCTGCTGAAGAATGCCTCAAGGTGATAACAATGTCGCACAGTCAAGCAGTTGCCACGAACAAAGGCTTAGAATGGCCTCAAAAGTCGCTAACCTAAACACTAATGTTCATTAGATAGACTTCAAAAGTGAACACAACTCAAGAAAAATGAGTAAGAAACAAATTCTAAAAACTAAAAGGTTTTAGTTGTTGCTCAATCTTAAACTTGTGATATTTAAAAGGGTTTATTTTTGAGTGTTCTAGAAATGTCACAAAATATAAATCTGAACACAGACTTTTATTTTGTCAAGCATARCTCCAAATTACATCCAGACACTTTCGAACTCCCCAGCCTTTGTTAGAATCACGTGCATTGATTGTTGCAGAGGTTAGTGATGGGAAATGCAACACAACATGCCAAGAAATAAAAAAAAAAAATCTTTCAAATAAAACTGGAAAAATGAATTTMGGAGTGAAAGGGAGGCAAGGTAACGCATAGGGAAAGACGCAACAGTCTCAAGTAATCAGTTTTTGGCCTTCCTGTTGCTAACCCTTACATGCAAAAAAAAAAAAATCAGTAAACCTATTCTGTTATAAACTCAACAAACTGGCAATTAAAATATGAAATGAGACATAGCATTTAATGTCCAGCTGAATGCTATTTTGTGGCAAGAAGTAAAACAGCTGACACAAAAGGCTCTTAGGATGCTGGAAAAGGTTGGGGCTCCAAAGGAGGATGGGGTCAAAACAATAAAAAGTTTAAAGACGAGCGATAAAGATGAAATATATCTTGCTCACACACACCTTACCGGGGCCAGCATCCTCTGACTAATGCACGCACACACACACAGACACACACATATATATATAATGAATGAAGTTAAMAGTGAGACTGCACAACGAACTATGGGCGTGGTTCAGGTGAAGACATTCTGACAAAGCTACAAACAAACAAAAAAAAGTGATGCTAATATTTTCCCTACGTAGAATAAGTCTTAGTTTCTTGTAAGAGTTTTGCTCATGTCTGGAGTGGATGATGGGAAGGGGGGCAAACAGAAGCCTAAGTGATGAGGTGTCACTAAATATGTCCTCAGAAACAACTGCACAACACTACTAAAGGCAGAGCACAGCGAACAGTTCTCACCCGACTTCCGTACAGTTCCTGGAGTGTTGTTCCCACCACCTGGTGTCCCAGGCCCCCCCGTCCCTGCTTTCTTTGTCAGTAGACTGTTGAAGAAGTTGGCCAGCACACCCTCGCTTGTTTGACCTGCAGCATGAAGGCACTGCAGTTAAAGAGCACGTAAAGAGCAGAGGCAGAGGTGCAGGGATGTGCGAGTACCTGACTGCGGCATG
This sequence comes from Austrofundulus limnaeus, assembly GCF_001266775.1. Taxonomy (NCBI): domain Eukaryota; kingdom Metazoa; phylum Chordata; class Actinopteri; order Cyprinodontiformes; family Rivulidae; genus Austrofundulus; species Austrofundulus limnaeus. The sequence continues at coordinate 237,848 of NW_013952434.1, read as the reverse complement.
GCGTTTGCTACGTTGGCCGCTGCAGAGCGATTACTCGTCCGCGGGGAGCCAGTGGGTGCCCTGCTAGTGGTGTCCTACAAATCACAACAGTTTCTTTCAGACATGCGCACACTGAAGGCAGATTTTCTTTCATCTCAAGAGCCAAAACTTGAAGACGTGGGGAAGAAAAACAAAACAAAACAAAAAAACACACTTACCACCGGTCGCCCTGCTGTTACAGCGGGCTGTTTGGCAAGCAGCGACTGCAAATGAGAGCACAATATGCACATTCACTCCAATTAGTACTTAATTAACATATCAAGACCCTCAAGTTAGATTTAATTTGTGCACMCGCGAGCAAAAAATGATTTCTGACCTGCAGCTTTACCAAAAACACCTGGTCGTCTTCTGCTTGAATTTCTTTTTCATGAACAATCTGAAAAAAAAAAGAGTACCATTTGATTCTATATTTTCTTTGCAGCAAAAAAAAAAA
>NW_013952434.1:231829-237288 GCF_001266775.1 Austrofundulus limnaeus | reverse complement strand
AAAGATCTGTTACCTTTGAATTAGTTTATTTTGCTGCTTTTAATCATGAATACAACATACAGAACCCTATAAAAGTAGTGATAATTAAACAATATTAAAAACCAAAAGAACACATTCTGCCTCCTATTTGACACAAATAATATTTTGACATCTCTGACTTGCCAAATTTTTAAACCAATTTTATTTTCGCTTTCATCATTTTATTTTCAACTGCTTGTAGTTTTAACTGTCTTGAGTGTTTATAGAAATGGTTTATACCAGCTTGTAGCCAAGATTCTGATGTTTCTGTAGACACCAAACATGTCTATGTTTAACTAAAAGAACTTAGAGTAATTAAAGTAGAAAACCGACGGTTTGGGCTTTAGAGATGATTGAATCAATTGGCAAGCTGGATGTGGCCCGCGGGCCGCCAGTTGAATAGCCCTGCTATATATGAAGTCATGCATGATAATAACTTGTACTTTTTCTTTACCTTTCTAACAGGTGGTTTGACGATCACGTCCTCAAAGCCGTTTTCTGCTTTTATCGTCTGGAAGTTCTCGTGAAGTATGGCGATCTTYTTCTCGTTGTCCCACCCTGACGGACTAAATAGAGGACACAGAGCGTTACGAATCAAATATATACGGCTCCACGCTGCCTGGAAGATACGAGTGGAGAAATACGAGCAGGCTTACATGAAGACTGCGTCCCTTTCCACCACCTGAGCTGGACAGTGGAAAGGAAAGCCGTAGAGTTTGTGGACGAGGTATTTGTAAAGGATGTCCAGGTTCTTCATCTCCTTCACTGACGTGTAAAGCAAAGAGGCGCCGTCTGATAGGACTGTCAAGGGAAGTCTTTCAACACAATTATTCAAAACGATCAAAAGACTAACATCAGCGTGATGTGTTAACTTGTTGCATAAAAGCAACATTTTAATAACTTAAACTGACCGACCAATGCAACAAAAAATATAGGAAGTAAATAAAGAAATTGGCAGATTTTAATATATATGTATATAAGCAGTTACAATCATTAACATAAAGCTCCTGCCTGTAACAAACATTGTGCAGTGTTACTTTGCACAAAGTTGTTTCAAGGATACACTGCAGACAGAAATGTCTGATGTGCGACTGGATGAAGTCCAAGTGTTCGTCTCTGTAGTCGTGTTCCTTCTCCAATGTGCTGATGGCATCGCACTGAGGACACACAAGCAGGTGACACAATTGTCAGCAGACGGTGAGTACATTTCAAGGCAGAAATTACATCTGAGAACACACAACTGGTTGGGGCATGTGTGCGTTTACCTTGGTGCAGACCACCACCACTGGTATKCCCAGGTTGTGCGTCAGTATGTTGTTCCCTAATGGCAGCAGTATGCTCTCCTCCTCTTCGCTCCTCCTCTGCGGTGTGCTGTCCTCACCGCTGCCAGGCTCTGTGTACTCCTGAAACTGTTTTACAACTGCAAACAAGAGCGGTACGAAATTAACCAGCAATTAGACGCACGAGGGTTTATGAAAGTTGTTTTTGTTTTCCGGGTAACATTTGTGTCAAATGTACAGATTTGCTTCCTGCWAGGAGGTCTGACTCACTTTTGAGCTCGAGCTCCCGCAGCTTTTCYGGGGCCACTCTGAGTTTGTCGATGTGTTCCCTGGCAACGGCGGCCCACTTCTGAAGAGAGTCCAGGGCGTTCCACGGCCGTGACATGTCAACTGTTATCAGCAGCACGGTGTTCTCGATCGAGTCCACCGGAACGGCGACTCCCTGCAGACCTTTATGGCAAAGGTCTCCGTCTAAGACCCACGCATTGCATCTGGTGTGGTCTAAAACACAGATGAGATTACATGATTATATTACACACACCGTCAAATATTACCAATGCCATTTATAAAAAAAAAACAGTTTCTATTATAAAGTGAAAGAAGCTGCTGGTTACCATCAACATCATCATCGTGAACATTGAAGTAGAGATATTCCAATCCACGTCCTTTCATGTACTCCTCCACCCCCTGCAACTTTGCAACCAAAGTGGTCTTTCCCGAGCCCACCTCACCTRAACAGAATTAGTAAATAACATGAAGTAATTAGGATCCAACCAGTAAAAACATGTCAAATCTAGAGATTGTTTTAAAGGGATCCCCGATTAGTTGTAACATTAGATTTTATTTAATAAACTTATAAATWMWSTRWAAWAWARASWSTAAAAATACTGTAGGCTGTTTAGTTTTTATAATTTTTAAACTAAAAGTTTAAAAATATATTACACTGATGGGGCCATTTTATTCACACACAAAGCATTCTGGGTAAATGATGATGTGGATAGGTCCTCGGTGCGAGGCTGCTAGCGAGCTATATCCACCCTGAAGGTTAATCTTGGACAATATCTGATGATCGACTCTTAAATGAAACCAGAGAGCGTTGACAGAGAGGAGAAGGTAGAAATGACTCAGCCTGTAACTGAAAATATGGATGGAGGACAACAGAGCTGCTTCATGGAAGAAGAACCTCAGCTTAGCCTGTTAGCTTTAGCGTTAGCCCAGATGCTATCACCATATACAGTATATGTATTAGCTCAGCGCTACACATTCTCCTCTCGTCACTGAGGTCCTCCATCCACATGACAGAGATGGGAACACAAAAATGACTCAGCCTGTAACTGAAAATATGGATGGAGGACCTCAGTTTAGCTTGTTTGTCGCGCTAGCGCTGCGCTAATACATTTAAGGAAAAATAGCGTCAGCGCTAGCGCAAAGGCTAACAGGCTAAGCTGAGGTTCTTCTTCCATGAAGCAGCTCTGTTGTCCTCCATCCATATTTTCAGTTVCAGGCTGAGTCATTTCTACCTTCTCCTCTCTGTCAACGCTCTCTGGTTTCATTTAAAAGAGTCRATCATCAGATATTGTCCAAGATTAACCTTCAGGGTGGATATAGCTCACTCACACCGAGGACCTATCCACGTCATCATTTACCCAGAATACTTTGCGTGTAAATAAAATGGCTCCGTCCATGTTAAAATATATTTTTAAAAATTTACAAAACTAAACATCGTTCAGTATTTTTACAGTCTTTATTTTACAGTTAAAATATATTTTTATCAAATAAAGTCTAATGTTACAACTAATCATGGATTCCTTTAAAACCACTGAAATGTTCCTAACATTTCCCRTAATTTTTGAATATTGTGTCGTTGTCTACAAGCTCACAGTGTGGTGTCCTAATACCTGCAAAGATACGGAGGACAAGATGAGTCTTTAAGAGGCTTGCTTTGTTTGTGACTGGATACAAAGAAACTGTTAAACTGTTAAATGGGGGATCAATAGCTGAAATGATGCAGTGTRCATCTGCAGAGGTTTGTTTCTGCACATGTAGACTTTATCGTTGACGTAGAAGCAGAGAGCCATATTGTTACTGTAGGGTGTTCAGAAGGTCAACTCTGCATCCATTCTTTAAGTATAAACTTGAGCCGACAGGAGGACTTGCTGCATGTGAGCTAGCTGATGTTATGAACACACACACAGCTACACATAAAGGTAACACACTCTGATTATCTGAACAGAGTAGCTGGCAGTGGATTATCCCAGGTGGATRTAGGTACTTTCAAATGTTTGTGAAYATCAGCAGGASAGAAGTGACACCCTCTCTGCTTCACTCACTGGATAAAAGAAAAGTCATATAKCTTTTAGTAGGGCAGGCTTTTGTACCATGTAATCAAACCACACTCCTATTGCCCATTACTTTTTTAAAAGGTTTAAACGTTTAAGGGACCATTTTGATATTTTTATTTTTAGACTGAATAGGCCCTGCAGTAATCTATAAATCAATTCTTTTCAGTCACAAAGAGCATTTTAACTACCCAAAAGGGGTTTCTTTCTTTAATTATACAATCAACATTTTACATGCGCCAAAAGACATCTTATTTTTGTACAAATGTCACTTTCACACAAGATGGATTCTTCAGATGTATCTACAAGTACATTATTTCTATTTATAATGAATGTTTTGGATGCCTGAGTTTTTACTCACACTTTTCGTAATGTGTTGTCTTCTATGTGTTACTAGTCTTCATTTAAACCTCTCCTGTTTATTGTTTAAAAACATAAACTATAAAGATTATTTGCCTATTTAATTATTATAGGTTTATTTAAAAGAAAACTYATGGCTTTTATTATTGTGGTATATATAGCAATATTTCTCCATGCTCAAAAAGTATATCAAAATTCTCTTTTTTTTAATATCTGGACCCAAAAGCCCAACACACATAAACAAATAAATGGCATAATTAGTTCTAGAAATTAGATTTGTGGTGTTGTTGATTTTAGATTTAAAAAAGTATTTATAAAAATAATGTACTACACTTGATTAAAAATATGTGATTTATGGGTGTCTGCATCATAAGAAGCTGTTTGACTATTATATGATAAACCAGCTTGCCATACTTTGTGTTTTGTCTCTKGTCCTCTCAGTCATCCTCCTCCTATTAGCTGCTGCTAGCATCACTGGATGCTAGAATGACTTGCAGGCTTTGAGAGCGCCTGATAAGATGATGACCTAGTCTGTGTGTGTGTGCACATCATGAAAATACACCTGTTTCTGCCTCTCCTCAGCAGCAGCCAGAGGCTCCAACACAAAAGCACTGTTAGTCCACAGCCAGCTAGCTAACCCTACGGAGTAGAATTAAGCCAAGCCAGCAGGATGAAATGATCAGAAAGCAGGTCCTGGTTTTAGCCAGGAGTCTCAGTGACTGATACCCACCCATGACCAGGACATTTTTCCCACACGGTAGCTTTGATCTTGAATGGGTTGACACTTCACTCAGAATGGTGGACCTGCAGACAGAGCAGCCCCCCGTTACAACACAGCCGAGCAGGGCTCGTTCCACTCATTCACAAAAAAATGACTGACAAGCGAGAAGCTAAAGCGAGGCTCGTGCCGTTGTTGTCTCCATTCAGTCTGGTGCTGATGCTAGCTAGCCTCATTAGCATGCTAGCTGTCAAACCATCCTTAAACCCACAGCGAGTGCCCACGCTCCGAACACTATAAACACGCTTTAAAACCTAATTTCCCACCATAGGTCCTGTCCGTCATCCTCCTCTGGGTTGGAGCTCTCCACTGTGCTCTTAGGTCCAGCTAAGGTGGAGGATAATAATGCACTCCTCCCTGACGTCGCCATCTTTGCAGGGCTTGTAAACCTAACGGGACGCCCGGATGTAGCAGCAGCAGCCGCAGTGAGCTAACTGAGGCTGGTGCACCGCACAACACGCCGGGGCCGGGGCGTGGTCCCCCCCCCACCCGCACAAACATCAAATCTCTGCCACAGACATGATGAAGTGGACCGAACATCCACACACAGGTTAAATACTGGTACCACAGTGGGTCAAAATACTTCTGCAGGAAGGCACAATGGATCAGTACACATGTTTCATCAACACTGTCTGTGCCTGTTGAACTAAAAACATTCTGAGTAAATAGTAATAATAATAATAA
>NW_013952434.1:224858-231010 GCF_001266775.1 Austrofundulus limnaeus | reverse complement strand
TGTGTGTGTGTGTGTGTGTGTGTAGGTGGGGGGGGGGTGATCATGATGAACTTACAAAAACACACTTCCAAATTTTCATGCCATGATATTAAGAGACATGGTTGATTCCAGTATTCATTCAGTAACTAAGTTAAATTAAACTTTAAAGAACTAGTCAACCATTATTGTGAATGTTTCTTCCTGTTAAAAACTCCTAAAATTATGTTYTCAAACTCTTTTTGTTGAACAAACTGACAAAGTATTTTTTTTAACAAAGAGAAACACAAGTGCATCACATGAAACCTGTGTAAAATAGAGAAATGGGAAGGCAGAACATAAATTGTACATTAGCTATAAGTGTTTGCTCTTGTTTTTCTAAAAATAAAAACACTTTCAGGATAAATTTTATTTTTTTAAAGAACTATAGCCTACAAATCTGTTTTAGACAAATTATCCTCCTGARTTTCCTCTTCAATCGGTGATGATTTGTAAATAAATCCGATTAGCTTGTAAGGAGATAAAGCTATAATTCCACATAGGATTTGGGAGCTCTTTGAAATGAATGTTGTTGAGCACAGTCCATATTCTTTAAGCTATTTACATTTAGCCTTTGGTYAAWTTTAGCTRGTCTTTTGTTATTTTTAGCRATCTTTTTGCTACTACAGGTTTTAGTTACCCTTTTGATAAATTCAGCTTGTGATTAATGCTTTTAGCTAATCTTCTGATAATTTTAGCTTGTGCTACTTTTAGTTTTAACTATTTTGCTTTTAGGTGTTTTGCTACTTTCAGTTTTTAGCTTATTGATTTTAGCTGTTTTACTAATTTTAGCTTACCTTTGCTACATCTAGCTTTTAGCTACCTTTTTACTTTTAATTTTTACTCCTTTAGTGTTTTGCTACTTTTAGTTTTTAGCTGTTTTACTGTAGCTTTGCTCTTTAGATTGTAGCTACAATTTGTTTCATGCTTTTGTTTTGCAACATTTAGTATTTTGCTGCTTTTATTTTCTAGTAAGCATTTTTGCTACTGTGTGCTTTTAGCTAGTGTTCTGCTTATTTTGCAATTCAGTTTCAGCTTCTTTCAGCAACACATGCAGAAATGCAATTTCTCTAGTGTTATTTTTCATGTTTGCTTATATCAAGAGCAAAACCCAGTTAACAGAAAGATTTTGAGTTAATGAGAGGAAGCTGCGAGGCTCACAGTGAGCTTTAGCTGTCTGTGGTCTCAGGTGTGCWGGTCGCTGCTTATTATGAAACCAGTGAAGCGCGTCGCAGCCAATCAAAGCTGAGAAGCAGAAAATTAGTTCTTTTTCTCGCTCTTCCTCCGAGCTGCAGTTCGCCACATCGGCCACTAGATGGCGAAAAAACCCCGTTCTCGACGGGCGGCTGGTCCCTGGGTATCGTGCGCTCTCTCCGCGGCCCCCCCGAAGGAACAAGCGGATTCCCAAAGTCCAGTTGAAGTGCGCCGTCCTGATCCTGCACATCTTCAGAGTAAAAAGCTGTTCGGAGCGCCTCCTCGTCGCGGGTTCGAGCTGCCAGCGACACGAACCGGGTCGAGCTCTGCAGTGTGAAAAGGGAGGGTTGTGAAGAGAGGTGGACAGGGGGGGTGTTGGAGGTGGTGGCGGTGGTGGAGGGGGGCACATAAAGGACCACATGAGTGAGATGGGTCCGGAGGMGGTGAGGCAGGCATCCGTGATTGTCAAGTGAACGGCGGCCGAAGTTCTTCTGCTCCGCTCGGATCTTCTCCTGCAGGACACTCAGGTGAGTTTGCTTTTTTCTCTGCAGGAAACTGGAGCAGTTTTCAGACCCAATTCTGGATTTTCCCCCAACATATGACTCACATATAATGTAATAATGCATGCAACCTAATAATTATCAGCTTGATGTTTATTGTTTTGGTCAAAGACAGAAAGATAAAACTATTATTTAAAAAAAATATAAGAGATGACCTATTTTATTCTCTTACTAACATGAGGAAAAATATAATTTCCTGAAGAGAGAGGCTCCACCATCCCATCTCATTTTACTTCTGTTTGCTTTCTTCTCCATCCCTCGCCCACAAACTCTCCACATCCCATATGTCAACTCAAAAACCACAGAAAGTTTGTGGCTCCAGTCAAGTTCACTTTGCATAACCCAATGAATTTTCAGGTGCACAATCAAAAAAAAAAAAAAAAAAAAAAAACATGCTGGTTTAGGTGGCTGAATGTTGCCTCTTTCTTTGGCTGCTAATCAATATGTGACCGACCAATTACAGCAGGTGTCATGGACCTTCCTGTGACTGAAGGGTTGGTGCCAGATCTCTGTCACAGTCACTGTTGCATATGTGAGGGTGAATGGTCACGCTCACAAATCTGCCATGCACACACCTGAGTCAAGGGTCAAGGCAGTCGAGCGGCGGTGATTGTCACAGTGTGCAGGAAATCAAAGCACGCAGCGGCTTGATTCTGACCCAGCTCTCTGCAATCAGTCCCTGCTATTCTGGCTTTTATTTCAGAATGACAGGGAAAAACATAAAATGTGCCAAACTCTTCTTATGCTATTTGAGTAATCCAGAAGAGCACGGAAAGTGAAGTCTCTGCATCTACAAGAAACTGATTTTTCCCGCCAAGAAAGTTCAAAAAGGAAAAAAAAAAAAAATCAAACCAACAAATGAGATTATTTTGATCTTTTGTGTGTTTTCCTAAACTTTGCCCAGTTGAGTTTTGTGAAATTTTCTAATTTTTTTCACTTTTGTCATGTTTTACCCAACAGCGTTGCGTTTTTTGCACCTCGGAGCCAGCAGAGATTGGCGTTATCGCTCGCATAAATATCCAAAATGAGCCAGCTGACGATTTTTTTTTCTTCTTCTTTTTGCGAAACACTGACGCCAGCGCGAGATCGTGTGATGAAGTGTGATGTGAAAATTAATTGTCACCTCCGGCTATGTGTAGCACGTGTGACAGCTGACGCTTTTTTTTTTCCTCTTTTTTTTTTCTTTTGCTGAACTGCAAGGGCAGATTCAGAAGATGGATGTAGGAACTCTTCCACATCTCCCTTCGCGTGTCATGTGCTGTCAACCAGAACGGACAGGCATCTGCTGTTTCCCACACACACACACACACACAGAGGGAAACAACTGGAAACTACAGCTTCTCACCACTCCCACATCGCTTGGTTGTATTTCCAAACACCTGCCATGTGGCTCGGTCCACGCTCGTTGTGTCTGTATACAGTCTGTTCACCGTGCTTATAGCTAAAAATAATCGCTCAGAACATGAATTATGGACGATGGAGGGAGAGAGAGAAAGACATTCAGGTCAGAGTCAGACCCAGTTCCACGAGCTTCCTTCTCTGAGGATGATACTACCAGACCGCAGTATTAAAATTCAGCTGGTCTCGCTCTAGAACCGGCGTTCATCCTGCAGCTTACTGGACCCAGGGATTCGTTAGAGCTCCAACCTGGACTTTAACGGTGTGCAAGCTGGCCCCATAAATTTGGGGATTAATTATGCATGTGATGCAGCTTTTCCACCATAATAGCAATAACCTGACATTTCAGTTTAGGTGTTTAGCGCTAGGCTGGTGTAGCGTTTGAGTTACCAGCTGCATTGCCCCATTAGATGTCTTGGTTTTTCTACTTTAGGGGTAGATTTAAGTGTTCTGAGAGCTGCTCTCGTTTTACTTGTCCAGCAGAATGATGCCTTCGCTGTATCTTCTCTTTAAAGCTCCCATGGGTCGATGATTTGCCTGGATACAGCTCGGTCTGGATGTTTTAAAAAAGGCCTATCAACACCTCTACAGTCCACTGATTAGCGCTTGTGTCACTTTTACACCCGTAGATTTTGTGCGCCATGAATATATCCAGCATTGCTTGTTAATTTGTGAGCGTGACAGTTGCTGGTTTGCTAATTGCRTCTCCTAAAATGGAGACGGTTTACTCCGGACTCAAGTCTTTGTTCCTAATCTAACAGCCCTAATCTTTAAGAACGAAGAACAAATAAAAACTGGCATTGATCTTTAACTTTAAACAAACTTCCAGCTCTTTCAAAAGCAGCGGGGGCAGGGCGACGGCTCTCATGCACTGGCAGATAAAATGGAGAGAGCTGAGGAAAAGGGAGACGACTGTGGAGTTCGAGACAAAGTGTAAGGCTGGAGCTTTTCAGTGAGGGTAATAGGAGCAAGGCTGTGGAGAGCTTTGAAAGTGATGTGGGGGAAGAGTCTGAAATTTACAGGATTCTGGACACGAAGCTAGAGGAGTTGTTTGCGGGTTGGAGGGATTTGTTCAGTCGTTGGAGTTCTGGTGAAAATATGAGAAGCAGAGTTGTGAACTGTGCGGTAGACCAGTAAACCGGAAGGGCTGCTTCCAGCTTGRAACAATTACCACAGATGGTTAATAGTGTGTAGATAAAAGTACGCTGAATGACTATTAATATGTTTTTCTAAAGAAAGTATTAAGATGACTCATAGACTCTTAAGTGAAGGGAGTGATTGTGGAATCATAGATGGCGATTGAGAAATGTGGACATKTAGAGAAGGTGAAATCTAAAGTTTTGGGCAAGCCAAATCTTAAGGTCTTGGAAACTTCCAGACAAAAAGGGAAGAGGTACAGAAGTGGATTTAGCAGAGAGGTTAAACTGTTAGCTTAGCAGTAAAACTGAATATTGTGCTTAATGAAAACAGAACCCAGAGKATAGAGGATAAAATATTTAAAAGTGGAGGGGTCCCAGAAATGAGCCCTGAGGAACACAACAGGTGACACCAAACGGAGGTAAACAAGGGACAGATGTGTTGGGGATGGAAGCAAGAGGACAAGTTTAGAGGAAAGAGCTGAATCAGAAACTATCAGCAGTCTTTTGGGTAAAAAAAAAAAAAACAGGTTTCTCATAAAAATTGTACGTTCTTAGACGATCACGAACCTCTCTGTGCTCTCTCTTTTTTCCCAAACAGTAAATGTCTGACTAGATTAGTGAGATAGTTTTTTCACTTTCAGTTGTTTTGTTGGGTTTAGGGAAAAAAAATACATTAGTTGGGCTTAGAAAAGGTCAAACCTTACAGTGAAATTGATTGCGCACCATCTATCTTACTGGAAAAAACATCAAAAGGACCCTGAATGAAACGTTTTTTCAGCCTTTTGCACCCGTCACTACAGGCGACGAGGCGATGAGGTGGGCTGCTAACAGTCAAAGCAGGTGCTCTAAACAAGAGAGCAATTACCTGCCCTCGTCGTGAACTGAACCTTTATAGACTCGCTCTGCTCATGTTGTAGATGGGCTTAAGAATGTGCCTGAGTTTTGCCCTTCGAGACTCCAAGTCCTTTTATTCAGAAGTATACGCTCACACAGGTGCAGGGAATTATTAGCGGGGTAAGGGAGATCATGGAGCCGAGCTCCCACACAGTGCTGAGGAGTGGTCCTATTAGGCAGGATAACTGAAAACACCTGCGTGGGTGGCTGCTGAACCATAGAGATTTTTACATGCTATTGACTGCCTGTGTTCCAGCTGCGATACTCATTACCAACAGTTTTCCTTGATCAATATTAATGTGTTCATGATTTATCTCCTGGTGGAATTTACTATTTTTCTTTCCTATGATGGGGCTGAAACAGCATTTGATCATCACAGAATACCGTAAATGAAAAGCAGCTGATGTGCTTTCTCACAAATAAGCATATTCTCCTTATGTTTTACTGTGAAAATGTGATTAATTATTAACAATTCATTCTACATGATCAAAGAACAAATGTCTGTGTCACAGGGATTAGATACTTGAGGATATTTCTATTTAAGGCCTGCGAACATTATCCAGTCTTTGGAAACCAGAGGAGAGACCTGCATGTGTCCTGGAGACTCAGCAGCTCTCACTTTGTGGTGATTGTGTATGTTAGTGTGTGCACTTTTTTGTGCAATATTCCACTTGCCCATACCCTCAAGTACAGTATGTGTGTGCATTCACAATGTGAGAGTGTATTTGTGTTTGTACYGTACAGTTAGACGTGTATTTGTGTGTATTTTGAGCCTGGTGTCTGAAATTCAGGAATGTCACAGTCCTGACCTTGTCCTCCTGAACGCTGTTTGCTTAGTCAGGCCTGCTGCACCTGCCTCTGTCAAGACAAACATCCATCCATCCATCCATCCATCCATCCATCCATCCATCCATCCATCCATCCATCCATCCATCCATCCATCCATTCAACC
>NW_013952434.1:214672-224042 GCF_001266775.1 Austrofundulus limnaeus | reverse complement strand
ATCCATCCATCCATCCATCCATCCATCCATCCATCCATCCATCCATCCATCCATCCATCCATCCATCCATCCATCCAACCATTGATGCATTCATTCATCCATCCATCCATCCATCCATCCATCCATCCATCCATCCATCCATCCATCCATCCATCCATCCATCCAACCATTGATGCATTCATTCATTCATCCATCCATCCATCCATCCATCCATCCATCCATCCATCCATCCATCCATCCATCCATCCATCCATTAATGCATTCATTCATCTGTCAGTCCATCATTTTGTTCATCCATCCATCCATCCATCCATCCATCCATCCATCCATCCATCCATCCATCCATCCATCTGTCAGTCCATCATTTTGTTGATTCATCCATCCATCCATCCATCCATCCATTAATGCATTCATTCATCCGTCAGTCCATCCATCCATCCATCCATCCATCCATCCATCCATCCATCCATCCATCCATTAATGCATTCATCCATCCATCTGTCAGTCCATCATTTTGTTCATTGGTCCATCCATCCATCCATCCATCCATCCATCCATCCATCCATCCATCCATCCATCCATCCATCCATCCATCCTCAATGGATGGATGGATGGATCCATCTGTTTCAGTGCAAATATGTGTGCAGACATCATTCCAAATGATTCAAGCATAACACTGAATCCATCCATCCATCCATCCATCCATCCATCCATCCATCCATCCATCCATCCATCCATCCATCCATCCATCCAGTGTAGTGTTTAGTGATGTGTTAAAGGTGAGCCTTATGTCTCTGTTTCTTCCTTTCAGTGTGTGATTGTGCGTTCAGCATGAGTAACATCTATGAGTCTGCTGAGGCCACGCTGGGCTTCATCAGCTCCCCATGCCTGACCAAAGTGGAGCTGCGAGTGGCTTGCCGGGGGATCTCGGACCGCGACGCCCTCTCCAAGCCGGACCCGTGCGTGGTGTTGAAGATGCAGTCACACGGCCAGTGGTTTGAGGTAACTGAGAAGGGGGGGTGGGGGTGGGGGGGTGCTCAGGTTAAATGTGCTTCCAGTGGAGAGGGACTGTTTCATATTCAGAAAAGGAAAAGGTGTAATGGCCCAGTCAGGCTTCTGCGTCAAAGCGCTCGTCATTCTGAAAGTGTTCTTTCTCATGACACTTATTCACCCATTGTGAGATATCAGAGTATTTACTGAAGTGCATCTGCGTGTGCGTGTTGTTAAAGGTGCTATCTGAGCTGTCATCATGTTGTGTGTTGATATTCTGCTGTGAACTGAGGTAACCTTTAATGTACAGTTTGGTACATTTTGTCTTTTTTCCCATCATGGGAATAAATAAACACCAGGAATAAAATAAAAGAACTCCAAAATGTCTGCATTTATCATGCAGTACATTTGAGGATATTTATCATCCACTACAATGAAAGGCAAGCTATCATGTAATTGCCTGAGTGTGTTGTTTGTCTGTTAGCAAAATATCTCATAAACCAGTTGATGGATTTTAATTAAACTTCCTGAAAATAAATAATAGGTATACATCTATAAATGATTAACTTTTGAAGTTCACCCAATTCAAAATGRCTGCCACAGCTAATCAACCTTGTCAAACAGAAAAATAGCTGTAACTCAGTAAATTTGGCAGATATTGAGATCTAGTTTGGTGTGGTAATAGCTGAGAGTCTTCCCCAATTAATTCTGAACACTAAGAGATCCTATTTTAAAAAGTTGGCTTTAACCATTTGTGTCAATCTTATCTGTCTGTTAGCAAAATATCTCATGAAACTGAACAGATGTTAATAAAAGTTTCAGAGAGTCATCRTTGGTTTCATATTCACAATTGATTAACTTTTGGAGCCAAATCGATTCAAGCTGGCGTCTCAGCTGATCAAAATTTACAAACACAAAAATGGTTGTATTTCAGTCAGTTTCACAGATCTGAAACTACAGTTTGGTGTGGTAGTAGCTGAGACACCTCCAACTTTACATACTTTGACCGCTAATAGTATTCATGTTAATTCAAACTGGGGACACCAAAAATTGGTTGTAAACTTTTCTGTTTCAGTGCAAATACTGTATRTGTGCACACATCACTCCAAATGATTCAAGCATAACACTGAATTCATGTTTAACTAAATGAGTGCACGTAATYGAGCACTCAAGCTGTGATTATATTGTGTCATCTCATGTTTGGTCCCATGAATTATGGATACTAATTGTAATGCAGCCCATGAAAAATCCAAAGTTTTGCAGAAGGCTGTTATATTGAGATGCACAGAGTGCTTTGTTTTGGTAATGAAAACAATCAGAGCTCCAACCGTCTTTTTTCTCCCTTTTTTTCTGACTTTACTAACAGTTTTTGTCCGTTTTATCGAACTCGTAAAGTAAACAGGTCTCAGATAGATGGAGAAAACATCTTTGGGCAGATTGTTTTGCTTTTAAGTGTTCCATTTGAATTCCAATTATCACTAAAGCACGGACGCTCTTTCACGCCTTCCTAATGGACAAAACATGGACTGTCTGAGAATTACGAAAGCACAACATACGGATAAAGATKGAGCCTGATCATTTCAGGAATATGTTGATTTCTACTGAAGTATCTCCCTGAAAATCGTTACTGATTGACTTTTTTAGAGTCAACCSAAYWGACCATTTTGTAGTTATGAGTACTAGCATATTTCGRTTCACAAGTCAACTGGTAAAATGCTGAGGTTGCAATGAAAACGCCACTGGAAGTGTGCAAGTTCAACAAGCTSAAAAAGCAGATTTATAGCTTTACAGCACATTTGTAACAATTTTTAACTAGAAAATTGTCTATTCAAGATGGCTTCCACAACAAATCAGTGAATTTATAGGTATTGAGGTAAAATTTGGAGCGGTGAAAGCTGAGGCTGATTCACGATGTATACTCTGATCACAGGATTGGGACTATTTCTGAAAAACCTGAAATTACACAGGATTATTGCGACATTGCTCGGGATAGGGAATAATGTTAATTTCAAGATTTAACCAAATGTTGTAAATACATATATATGTGTGCTCATGGCCAAAACCTGTCAGAAACCTGAAATGTTAAACTGCATGTTAGACACACACACCAACACCCACACACACACACACACACACAAAAACTAGTTCTTTTTCCACTGGGACGCAAGATCAAGTGCTCAAAAAGTAGTGCAGCATTAGGCAACTGTCTTGGGAGAATCCACAAAAAGCTACTTTCTGCAGCATATCAGTCTGTGTGTGTGTGTGTGTGTGTGTGTGTGCTTGTGTGTGTGAGAAAAATAGTTAGTGCATATGTGCTACAATAAGCCCACTTGAAAAGTGTGAAAACAGACAAATGCTATCCCTGCTTATTATTTTTAGTCTCCTAACTAGATAATTGTTGTGTTGAAGCAGCTGTTCGAGTGTGTGTGTGTGTGTTTGTGTGTGTGTGTGTGCCATAATGCTTGGCTTTGAATGAGTGTGAAAAAGGGGGCAACATCTGGTGTAAATTCTGTGACGAACTTTTCTTCCTGCATAAGTGCAAGTGTTGAATAAAAAGCYCTCATTCATGTCTGCTGGCGTTGGGAAGGTTTTCGCCGTCAGCGCTGACAGGTGTTAATTTGACGTTCTGATCCGTTCTGCGTCAGGCCATCARAGGGAAGAAAATCTGAGTTCAATGTTACGGATACAGTCGGATTTCAGTGCAGTCRAACAGCGCGTGTGATTTTAAGGCATCACAGAAAATCAATGTTTGCAGTACTCCGGCTGATAAGTGTAAACAATGTGGTAATGGCTATTTGGGGTAATTGCTGCAGTCTGGGGTTCACAATCGATAGTTAGTGGTGATGTTGAAAGAGATTTTCATATTTCGGCTCACTACACCAAACTTTAAAAAAAAAACAGTACAATTTAAAGTGATGCTGGCATTATTAAATAATACAGAAAGATGAGAAACAACTTTTTAATATTTTATGTAACTTTTACTAAATTCATTTTTGAAACTTTATAGAAAATTAAATTATTTTCATTTGGTTTGACTTGTTTTGCTAAACGATGACGAAGTGTTGGTGTTGTGTTGGTGCGTCCCCTCACGCTCTTATACGTGTCTTCACAGGTGGACCGTACTGAGGTGATCCGCAGCAGCAGCGGTCCAGTTTTCTCCAAGATCTTTTTGGTGGATTACTACTTTGAGGAGGTCCAGAGGCTTCGGTTTGAGCTGCATGACATCAGTTCTGGCAATAACGGCCTACGGGATGCGGACTTCCTGGGAGCTATGGAGTGTACCTTAGGACAGGTTGGTACGCGTGCAGGATGGAGAATGAATGTAGAACAGACCACATTGTGCATAAATCAGAGTTCAAACATGGATTAAAAACATTTCATGAGATTTTACTTGTCAACTACTGTCTTACTCATCATTTTGTCCAGGATTAATAGCTTTTGGTTGAGCTCTTTCTCATCTATCTCCACCTAATAAAGCTGGCTGAATGTATTTCAGTGCATTAGGATGTCAGATGATAGGGGCTGTCATAAAACTATCAGGGAACTCTAAGTTAGACAGGCCCCTTAGACCTTTCTGGGTTGGAAAAAAAAAGAAGCCGAATCTACATCTAAACCATTAATGCAAAGTAAAAGTTAGGCTGAATGTACTCTTAAAGCGAAATTTGGTACTATAAATTCAACTATTCACAAATTTGATGACGTAATTTTTGCTGCWGTAAATTTTAACAATATTTTTTCTAACATGTTTAGCTGTAATTRGTTCTTTCATGCTTTCTGTCATGCTTTTAAATCCTTCTTTTTCACATTTAAATCATTCAGCTGGGGTCTATATGAAGTGGAACAGCAATTCTTTTCTCGTTGTAACTCCACAAGCCCCCCTTTCACCCCTTTTCTGAGTTGTGTCTCAGACCAACCTATTTTGAGGCTGTTTCTTTAAATCCAAACGAGGCGCTTCACACCCCACTGCCCACACCCCCCAGCTTCCAGAGTGGTTCATTCTAATTTGGTAGAGTCATTTACGACGATCTTGCAGTGCAGCATCATATACAGAAAACTAAACGAAACGAAAAAYATGACCCAAACAGAATATAAAGTTACTGKATCTTTGAAGCATTTTGAGAAACTAAATTCAAAWTTTCTTGCACTTCTAGAGTCCAGTTCCCCCCAAAAATGAATTGAACGGCTAAAAATGTGAATTTTGCCCTTTTTAAAGGAAGGCCACRTAACACCACGATTGTGTGCTGAAGRGTAGGCGGGACTTAAAGCGCCTAACCGTCTTTTGTGCACAAATTCTGTTTCCAAAAATCCAACATGGCAGCTCATGTAAACAGCTGATTTTTGTGTCTGATTATGTGTAATTTAGGAATAATTTACTACTTTGCGGGCCGAAAAGAAAGAGCCCATGAGCCAGATGTGGCCTGAGAGCCATCAGTTGGCTATCGCTGGTGGAGATCTGTAACAAATCCAACTGAATGCAAAGAGGCAATGTAAAACAAAAAGTGCACTCAGTTGCATAATCTATTAGATGTGTGTACAGCATCAGTTTTTGTAGTTTAACTAATAAGAGGAATGTCAGGAGCCCATTTTAGYCAAGGCTCTTCCAACTTCAGGTTTGCATTTAAACTTCCGTGTCCTTGGGTTCTCCAGGCTGCTTCAAACTGTTCTCAGAGCATTTATATGCGCATATGCTAATCGGTGCCGCCTCGCTCGCTAAATGGGCTCAGCGCTTGTGATAGCTGCGATCAATATCTAAAGATTTTCTCTATTTACGCCAATTACTCATCGTCTGAGCGCTTTTAAAAAGAAAATTGCTGTTGCTTTCATTAAAGCGTTGGTGTTGGCTGATTTCAAGGACCCACCACCCGATACTTTGACAACAGTGAGAGCAGCATCCCACATCATTCTGAGAGGAGTGGAATGTATTTGCTTTTTGTGTTTTATGGTCAGTGGTGCTATCAGCGCCATAGGGCRGCTGGATCTACAGTAGTTGGCAGAACGGAGATAACAGCCATAGAGGAGGATTATCATTGCCAGAGAGTTGCAGCAAGATAACGTGGATAACGTTTTTTTCTGCATAGTAAAAAATCTACTGTTTATCCAAGGTTTAGCTMAAATGTTTTAGCTTATTTTGAATTTGCATCATGTGTGCAAATGGTAACAAAAATCCAGCAGGGAAACCCAAACATCCCTCTCTTTCTCATTCCCCCAGACGACGGCGCTCCTCGTCTTACTTCAATGGCTGAGTTCAGCCCAGAGGAAGCTCATTTTATGGTCATGATCCACATCCCATGACCACAGGTGAAAGCTGGAATGTAGACAGACCGGTAAATCGAGAGCTCTGCCTTTGAGCTCAGCTCTTTTTTTTTCAGCCAGCCAAACTAGAGCAACTCCTTCCTTACTGCAGAGGAGACCCAGATTTGTTAATCCACCCAGATACATGAACTYTTACACATGTGGGGAAACCCTTGTAATAGACTGGAGGGTCACATTCCCATGACCCCCTTAGAAACTCTGCAAGGGTGAGAATCTGGTTGAAAAATCAAAATAATTGATCATCGCTGATAGACATTCATTTATACTTATGTGCTGATTAAGGTTCTTTTGTATTTTGAATTGGAACACTGTTTTTAAAGGGGCAATATTATGTGTTTCTCAGGCATTTATTTAAATACTATACCATAATAAAGTATCTATGTCACCTTTAGCTGTTGTTAAAATGCTGTTTTTATGTTTAAATAGAAAATAAACTTATCTTCTCATCACTTCCTCTTCTAAACGCCTTGAAATTGGCCTCTGTCGCTTTAAGAACCACCTTCCGCTTCTGTCTCGCCCATTTCAGTGGGGGTGGGGTTTCGTGCGTGCGCTATGATGCAGTTTACTTGGCATCTGAAAATACATTTCCTCAAAGGTATTTTGAATCTGAAAAGAGCTTCACTGAGTGAGAAGTAGCGTTAACAGCAGACAGTTTAAGTTTCACCTTCAGTTTCACTCGTTTGCCTTGTTACTGCCGAGAGCCTGCAGGAGTCATGGGCGGGGTGTGTGGGGTTGGGGTGTCGGGAGGTGTGCTCCGTGATGAGGAAGTTCAGCTTAAAGACTCGTCCCAGGGGCGTTCCTGGTCCCAAAAGGTGTTTCTGGTCCCCACCTGTCRTTTTGCTCCTCAGCATGGCTGCTTAAAAATACTGCAGGATTTCTCAAACATGCATGAATGAGTCAATGCAAGGCTTTGGGCTTGTTTTTTATGAGAGTGTAACATTGTAACATGATATAAAACTCAAAAAAGTTGATTTTACATGATATTGCCCCTTTAAAAGACTAAGATTGAAAATAAGGGTCTTTAGGCTACCAGAAAAAGTTTGTTTTAGTCCCATCAATGCCTTTCCTGGCAGCTTTTTTTTCATTTTATCTGTTTCTGTCCATATGTTCAAACTTTCCTTCCCTGAGTTATCCATTGAGCAGTCAGCCGTATGGCACCTGACAGCTCCAGTAACCTGAGGCCGACCCTCTAAAGGTGTCCGTGTCGCTGTTTGTTTCAGATCGTCTCGCAGAGGAAACTGACCAAAGCTCTGCTCAAGCAGGGAAACACGGCCGGGAAGTCTTCCATCATGGTAGGAAGCCCGTTCCGTGCACGAATCGCACGCGCCCCGACACTCARGAAAGATAATTAACTGGAGGACGTTGCTCCTTCAGTCTGTTCTGCTCCTTGTTTCCATCTCATTTCGCTCACATCTCCWTCCCGTGCCCTCTCTGCGCCGCTCTGTAGGTGACAGCTGAGGAGTTATCCGGCAACGACGACTACGTTGAACTCTCCTTCAGCGCTCGGAAGCTGGACGAYAAGGTTTGCTGCCGTCGCTTTCAGAAGTTTCTAATATTCTCTGTAAGGTTTGAGAGAAAAACAGGAGGAGAGATGTTAGTTTGTGTGTTATGYCTTCAAATGTGGAGATGTAGTGATGAAAGATTTGATGATGAAGCCACTTAGAGAATATACACAAGAGGACAATCTGGCTTATAAGGGGGTTCAGTGGAAGTAGCTGGGCTCCTCCCCGCCAACACGAAACCTCTTTTATCTCGACAACCCCTCACACACACATTGATTACAATGTTAATTTTAATTTTGAGCTTCCTCCCGCACACACACGGCCACGGATGACTAATCCAAACAAGTTGGGCCCAAGGGAAATGATGGCCTACAGACAGGGAGGGGTGGTTAATTTGGAAAGGACAGGAGAGGGATGGGTGGAAGAAACACAAAAAAAAGAAAGAAAGAGAGGAAAGAAGAAGAGGTGAATTGATGATTCTGATAGTGTTTGATTGATTTGGTGATCAAAGGCACTTCTGAGGGAATCCTTTACATGTGGGTGTGTTTTCTTTTCTTTGAAGGATTTCTTCAGCAAGTCAGATCCGTTTCTGGAGATCTTTAGAATAAACAACGACGGAACGGAGTCGCTTGTGCACAGAACTGAGGTAATAACTGTATGTTTACACATTTGTACSCCAATGTTTCGTATTCACTTTGAACAATGATCTTTTTCATGTGTGTCTGTGCAGACGGTCATGAACAACCTGAGCCCAGTTTGGAAATCCTTTAAAGTTTCTTTGAACACCCTTTGCAGYGGGGATCATGACAGGGAGCTAAAGGTGGGTTTTCTTGACAATAACTGCGAAGATATCRGTACAATCTTCAAACAAATCAAATCTACAATTAATAATAATCACTTGAGTGTAACCAAGCTTGTTTAGAGAACAGACTTTAGCTCAAAATCTTTAAAAGTCATTGAGTTACAGCTCTTTTTGTGTTTGCTAAATGTGCTTTTTGAATGGGGTTGTAGAGGTCAATAAGTTCACAAGATCTTGTGGGAGGGACCCAGATATCCGCCGTTATTTGTCCACAAATCTGTCCCGGTTTAAGCTCCATAGTTTTTGACAGACAGACTATTCTGTGCACAAGATATGTGTTATTTACATCCATGAATTTTTGGCCGTTTTATTATCTGTATAAATGTCTGCTTCCGGGTGCAACAGCAAAATGCAGTGTCTGAGCGCTTTTAGCATAAACAAACACGCACAGGAGCTTTTGACCAATTACAYAATACTTTCTTATGCAGAGGGGGGTGAAAAGTGGGTTTTGACAAGAAGGTGTTGTGAACAAAATGACAATTTTCGTCATGCAACTGCAACAATAAGAGCCGATTTTGGCAGTTWGGACATATGCAGAGGTCTCTTCCTCAGTGGTAGAGAAGACGTGTGCATGAGGTGGTGACTGTGTTGGAGGCTCCAACTAGTGGCAAACTTTGTCATTACAACCAATTCAGTTCAGTTCAGTTAGTTTATTAATTTCTTTAAAAACAACAACATAAATTCAACAAACAACAAAAATACAAAT
>NW_013952434.1:213412-214585 GCF_001266775.1 Austrofundulus limnaeus | reverse complement strand
AAAAAAAAAAAAAAAAAACTCAGTTCCGCTGAGACACTTTTATACATTTGTGTAATTTTCAAAAAGTAATTTAGGAGGAGCTTTGACTGCTTTTTTTAAGTAATAAAAATTTGCGTTGGTGGGCCAGACGTATGTCACCGACGGGCCGGATGTGGCCTGTGAGCCGTTAGTTGCCCATTCCTGGTCCAGACAAATGAAGGCATTCACAGACAGGCAAAAACACTGTTGCCCTTTCATCTYGGACAAAAAGCAGTTAATTTACATGATGTAAGAGATTCTTAGAGAAGCAGAAGGAAACTCACACAGGCACGAACWGACAGAACCTCAGACGGCTTTAAAAAGTGTTTACAAGCTGTCTTCTTATCTAACAGGCTCTTACAAAGCACTTTCTACTACTGCTTTTTGTCCCGTATTCCAACATTTTTTACTCACTACCTAAAAGCTAAAACAATTTTGGACAAACCTCTGCATGTCACTGAGTAAAACTGGAAGTAAAGATATAAGTGCTGCGTTTTTTCCACCATTTGATTTTAGGTCATGCGTGCGTTGTGTTATTTAAAGAGCACGGGGGTCATCCTAAACTTTAACTATCACATATCAAGGACCCACGTGTGTGTGTGTGTGTGTGTGTGTGTGTGTGTGTGTGTGCGCGCGCGCGCGCGCGCGAACGCGAAAGCTGTGGCTGCGCATCAGCTGTGAGGTTTTATTATCTTCATGAATAAACATGAGCTTGTTCATTAAATATTCAAAGGCTTCTTAACTCTGCATGGCTCCTGACAGCAGGAGAAAGGGCTCGTGCACTCACATGAACGCCATAGGCTGCGGTTTCCACCATAGACATCCATAGAYGCCCTATTGGAAGCTGAACGGCATAACCATGTCGCCGCCAAATTGGAGGTGGCAGAGAGTAGAAAGCAAAATGCCTCGTAGTTGTGCGGCTTGGAAATATTCTAACACTTCAGATGTCCAAACAAAATAAGACAGAATTACCTTTCACATGTAGGGCTTAACACTTACTATAAATTGAATTTAAGCCATAGTCTGCACGATTTTCACCATTTTAACTTTGTTTTGGGAGAGTAAACTTGTCAACAAAAATATTGATTTATGGTTCCTGCTCACAATTCATTACTATGGCATTTACTTTAGACTGCACACAGTATTAGATGAACA
>NW_013952434.1:201932-212760 GCF_001266775.1 Austrofundulus limnaeus | reverse complement strand
ATACTTATTTTACCCGTTGTAAGTACAAAGTGTAATATAAATTGATTTTTACACTACTTTACCTTTACAGCTTTTGAAACATAAATTAATTGTGTGTGGGATCAATAAAGTTGTATTTTGTAGTCCTGTAAGAAGTTTTAATACATTGTTTTTGGTACCTGTTTTTCTCAAATTGTGTGTGCGTGAGCATGTGTGTGTGTGTTTGAATAAATGATGGTGCCGTATTAACGTAAATCTCTGTTAAAATGTGCATTATGAAACAAAGTCCATTCATTTGTAGTAAGTTCACAGCACAGCGGTGCCACCTCCAATATGGCGGACGCACAGCTTGTCACAGCAGCGGACCGACACAGTCAACGAGGCTTCTACGTATTTATTTCTATGGTTTCCACAGCTACCTGTTTGAAGCATCACCGCTATAGTGAGAAATGGCACGGCAGAGATTTATTTTTATTTTTAGACTTTTTCACCAGGGTCCTAATTGACCAGTGCATTGATGCACAACATCTCCTCTGCAGTGCTCTGGCTGCCTCTTCCTTTGTACTTCTCCTCGCTCGTGTCCTCAGCCCTCTGTACTCCTCCCCTCGTCGGTTTCTCCCGCTCTCCATCGGTTAGTATTCAGTGAATGGAGCTGAGCTTCTTCATTTTTTCATTAGTCTCTTGCGCGCCTCTCAGCAACTTGAAGTGGGAGCAAGGCTGCCCTCCTACGCAGAAATTAGTGTCAGAAAAAAAAAAAAATAATAAAAAACAACTCATGGTTCACACACAATGACAAAAAGGGCACACACTTCAAGTCAGGGCTCTCAGCGGCTTAAGTGGGAGACAGGAAATAAGAGGATTATTGCTGTCTTTGTTTTTAATCAAGCACTGTTTGACTGGTTGCTGGTTTGACCGTAAATAAGAGGGTCATGAGTTTCTACAGCAAACTGACTGATTCAGAGCCACTGTGCCACTACAGGACAGACTCGGGGGCTTTTTCTGGGCATCTGCTACTTCTCTAGTTGTGTGAATGCTGATTCAGCATTCTCATTATTGTTTTTAAATGTATTTTCTGTAAGCTTTCTGCAGTCTAACTATTTCTACATACTATGGACAACTTTAACCATTCATACATCAAAGAGTTCAACTCATTTGGTAGATGGGTGCTATGACACTTTAATACTATTTAAAATATTTAACTTTACCTACAAATACTTGCCTCATAGAAATGCATTTAGAGAGCTTGAAAAACAATATTTTAGAAATCTGCTTCAGCGTATTTGCTCTTTTAGCTTTTTAATTAGCCTTTTGCTACTTTTAGCTTATAGTTATTCTATTAGGTTTAGCATTCAGCTAACCTTCAGCTTGTTTTAATTTGTAGCTAATATTCTGCTATATTTAGCTTTTAGTTACAGTTCACCCACTTTAAGGTTTTATTGCTTTAAGTTACCTTTTTTCTCTATTTACCAGTCTGCTATTTATAACTTTAGCTACTTTTATTTGTTGACTACATTAAACTTTTAGCTACTGCTCTGCTACTTCAAAATTTTAACTAGCCGTAAGCTACTTTAGATATTTAGCAAGCATTTTGTTACATTTAATTACTGTTTTGTGAATTTTAGCTTTTGTCTTTTAACATGTAGCTATCATTTTGCTAGTTTTGGCTTTTAGCCATTGTTTTATTACAGTCTTTTGCTATAAATGTAGCTTTCAAGTAGTTTAAAAACATTTGAAAAATAATTTCTCATACTTGGACTTACTGATATTTTGCCATGTATATATTGTAAACACAGAATTTTTATTTAATTATTATTTTTATTTAGTACTGAAGCATCATAATGCTGCTTTCCATCTCTCTATTTTATTTCTTTAGCTCTTTCCGTAATTAATGGAGACATATACGTATCATTTATAAAGTATACTTTATATTGAGTGAAGTCTTTGTTCTACTGTAATTTCAGGTAGTGTCTTCTACTTTTAGCTAGCATTTAGCACTATTAGCTTTTGGGTTAGTTTTGTTTTGTTTAGTGTTCCTCTTCTTTCAGCTTGTAAAAGTCAGTTTTAGCTTCTTCAGCAAATTTCAGSTGTCATCCATTATTCAACATTCTTACTGGATTTTCACAGACAAATCGATTTTCTCCCATTAATAATACAGATCAGTTATGAACAATTAATATCTGACCTGTTGTTGGATTTACAAGCTAACAGCTAGTCTAAAAAGGATCAAAACCAAACAATTGAAAACATTTTGAAAGCATGAAATATGAAAACTTTTAGATGAATTGTTTTTAGATGAGTTAGAGTTTGTAAACTCTGTGAGACAGTTTGTAGATTGGTGTCTCTTGTCACGTTACGAGACGATCAGATTGCTTTTTAAAAGACATTAAGCCTGTGCTCTTTGACCCTCGCTCCATCACAGTCACTTATATTGTCAGGTAGCTCCTTTGAGAGAACCAGGCCATTGCATCTAAACACTGATGCTGATAGAGCTGTCTCTTAAGCCTCTCTGCATCCTCAGATTAATATTTCACCGCTCCATGGCCCCCCCACCATCAGCACCCCATCAATCATTCAGCATGGCATTTCTCTGCGAGTGTGCGTGCGTTTGTTTATGTGTGTGTCTGCTGTACTCCAAGTGGATGTGTGCATTTTGTGTATGTGTCTGTTTTCTGCCCCAGTGCACCGTTTGGGACTGGGACTCCAACGGCAAACACGACTTTATTGGCGAGTTTCAGACCACATTTAAAGACATGATGAGGGCAGAGCAGGAGGGCAAGCAGGTAGGAAGGTGCACACTTAATATCCACATGTGCTGCTCATATTATTAGGCCCACAGTTCACTCTTCTSCCCACATTTAACACGTTTCTTCCATTTGTTTTTGGTTTTTTTACAGATCCAGTGGGAATGCATTAACCCAAAATACCAGATCAAGAAGAAGAATTACAGAAACTCTGGCACAGTCATGCTTAACCACTGCAAGGTGACGTTGCACATTATTATAATCAATGATAATTGTTATTTTAGTCAAATTTTGATCAACTGTTAAATGTTTTCGCCCTGGTTTTCATGGTGAAACAAAGAGATTGTTTTTCTCTCCTTTTTCATTTTTTAGAAGCAATCTACTTCTGAAGGGATTCAAATGAAATCAGGTTCAGGTTTTGATTTTGGCATTTGTGGTAAAAATGGGGTTTGCTTGTCTACGACACGTAGTTGTTTAAAAGGTTTATTAGACATTTTGGTCTTTTCACACATCAGTGCATAACAACCTAAAAAAATGAAATATTTATCAGCTTATTTTGAGATATGTCATTGTTTTCCCCTCGGGACAAGTAATAAATTTAACCATTATTCGAAAATAAAATCGTTATTATCCAAAATTATGTCACTGTTATACACTTTTCTAAATCTCAGCTCTGACTCTTAAATCAGTCTCTGTGTTTCAAGTTTGTGATTCCGACCATCTCGCCTTAGATCCAGCCCGGACTACTTAGGCAGCGATGCCTGAGGGTATGTCTGCAGAGTGGAGATGTCCAAATGTTCCCCTGGAGCTCTATACCAATGCCCCTGAGTTCAAACTTTTTTTATTTTATTTTTTTTACATAGAGCTGACACTAAGAGATAGCTACGTTAGCTGATGCAAGTTTATGATGAAATTTAGAAACAGTCACTGACAATATTGTGTCCAGTGTTGTTAGTTGGTAAGAAAAGGAGGCACTCKTTTGGAGCAGGTGTTGGCCAGTTACAGATTGGTGGGGTAGCATAACCCAGTTCCACCAGCTCTAACCCTCAGGGTCCAATTACACTCAGTTGTAGACATGTGTACAGATTCATGGCAGCAGCAGTAAGGTATTCTAGTACCCAGTTGTTTTCTGAGTGTTCTCCCGACATCTGCAATAGCTCGCTTAAAATAAACTCACATATGAGCAAAAATAAAACAGGCATAATATGAATTAGACTGAGCTTAATTAGTTCATATACTAAAGTTTTACATGTGCACAAAATACCATGTAGAGCTCAGTTTTTGTTTGTTAGCAGTGCTCAGTCATAGCAATGAGAYGAGGAACCTTTGGCCCTTGGAGGGCAACCCCTGCTTACTTAATGATGGTTATTTGACAGAACATCACTTCAAAAATCACCAGACTTTTCCTCCATGTGAATCTGTCTTTACCTACGTTTGTGACCATGTGCTTATTACACTGCTCCTACTTTACCGTYGCAGTTCATGTGAAAAGTCAGCAACTGCGGAAGCACTTCTCCTTCTGAGACAATGAAAAGTATTTTCTGTCATTTTCTGATCCAGAGGAAACGACACAAAACGTTAATTAAAGTGATCTTTCCTGACAGATCATCAAAATGTACTCCTTCCTGGATTACATCATGGGGGGCTGCCAGATTCAGTTCACGGTACGCTCTCACAAAAAGGGAACAGATTTATCAATACCTACACACCCCCTGTCTGCTTGTCCCACCCTGGCTGTCTTTGTGTCCTGTCCCAGGTGGCAATAGACTTTACGGCGTCCAACGGGGACCCGCGAAACAGCTGCTCCCTCCACTACATCCACCCCTACCAGCCCAACGAGTACCTGAAAGCGCTGGTGGCTGTAGGCGAGATCTGCCAAGACTATGACAGGTTGAGTCCRCTCGCATCAATCCTCGTTCACCTCACGCTGACACGCACTCATCAAAACGCTCTTACTGGATGGGTTTCTCCTTGAGAATCCTTTCCTGTGTGGAGTTATTTATATGCACAAAGTTCAGAAAGCCCAAGCTTTTGTCCATTATTTGTCCTTCCCTCTGTGTGCTGTGTTCCTCTGGTGAGTCACGTCTCTTTTTCTGTTCTCCAGCGATAAAATGTTCCCCGCGTTTGGTTTCGGAGCTCTTATTCCACCKGACTTCAAGGTAGGATGTTTGAGTGGGTTGAAAGTAAAGCATAGATTGGGGGGGCGGGGGTTGGTTCTGAATGGTTTAAATAAAAGATTTTTGCTTTTGATTATGATGAAAGGGCAGAATTCATGCTTCGATGTGTAAATTGGGCTTGACATGTGCTGAGCGTTGGGTTTGTGACACTTTTTTTTATATAATAAAAGGCTCTCCCTGTTCTCTCTTGTTTTTTCCGCGCTTGAAGGTTTCACATGACTTCGCTGTGAACTTTGATGAGGAAAATCCTGAATGTGCCGGTGAGCTTCCGCTCCTCAAACAGAAACACACTTGATTTTGCTTCTGTAGGCTTTTTACATGCGCATGCACACATCACAGAAGCCCAAGAAAAAAAAAAGCAACAACTCTGTAATGTAGCCTCTGCAAGCCTCTCATCTTCTCCTCACTGTCACCCACATATTTCTCCCTCTGTGGCTTGGTTCCTTCCCCCCGCACAAAGCAATACAAGCACGCATGCACACTTCAGCACACTCTCCTAAATGCAGCGGGGAGATTTGTCACAATGCTGTAGGATGTATTTCAGGCTCTTCGACACAGAGAAAAACAACACTAATCTCTATGTGTGAAATGGGCTTCTGTGCTCCTCTCCCCGCATAGCTGCAGAGTCCGCCACGAGTGTGTGCGCACGTGTGTGTGTGTGTGTGTGTGTGTGTGCACACGTGTGTGTGTGTGTGGCGTCACATGTTTGTGTGCACCATGAGGGAACGCTTCTTGAAAAATGCTCAGTCACCTTGGAGGACAATCACACGTGGAGTGACTGATTTATTGTAGCAAATACTTTTGCGAGTACAACAACTCTGACTTTGCGAGGTCGGCGCAGCAGCGGAATTTACAGAACGGGAATTGGAGTGAAAAACAAAATATAGAAGGTTTTTTTTTTTGTTACTCACAAGTCTGTCATTTGTAACTTAATTAACCTAGTGCTACTTTTAATATTTAGCTACTTTTCAGCTACTTTTAGCTACTGTTTTGCTACTTTAAACTTTTAACTATTAGTAAGCTATTTTTAGATTTTAGCGAGCATTTTGTTACATTCAGTTACCTATTTGTAAATTTGAGTTTTTATCTGTTTTTCTTCTGCTGGTTTTATTTTTTTTATAATTAGCCTTTTGCTACTTTTAACTTATAGCTTCAATTTTGCTAGTTTTAGCTTTTAGTTAGTGTTTTATTACATTAGCTTGTCTTTTGCTTCATGTAGCTTCAAGGTAATTGAAATAGACTTTTTACACAAATTTTTTCTTGTATTTGATATTTTGCCATGTGTGTAATATAAACACTGGATTATTTATTTATTTATTTATTTTTTAAATTTAATGACAATTTTGTAATTTTTGTGTATGTGCATAGCAGAGCCTGGCTCTTAAGAAAAAAAAGCTCAAAAAGCATATTTATAGCTTATATGTTTATAAAAAAAATCTCACCTATGATCTTAAAGGAAAATTTAAAAAAAAATAGTTTAGAGCGAATAAATCTGGTCTGTATAAAAGTGTAAATTTACTGGTTGTATTTGTTCAATTTCAACGGTGTTTCTAAAACAACCTTAGCGTTCCTGATAAACGATTGGTCAGCCCACTTCTGGCATGTGCATTTGTGRCAATATCCAACTACAAAAAGGTTCTTTGGTGGAGAAATATAATTTATGTGTACTCTATATACTGTCTTTGCTGTATTTCAATTGTTAATAAAGATTTTTAAGTAGCTTTAAGGTGGTGTTTCAATACTTTTAGCTAACATTTACCATTTTTAGCTTTTGAATTGTTTTGGTTTTAGCTAGTGTTCTGCTTCTTTTAGCGTTTACAAGTCAGTTTGATAGTCGTTCAGCACTTCGCTTCATTTCTCCATTTTCAGACAAATCTATTTCTCTATTCAGTTATGAACAGTTAACATCTTACAGTAGGTCTTGAACACATCAAAAACTGACATCAGCGTAAAGCATTCTGAAATAATGGGCAAGTCTTTGAGGTTTTTTACTTGATGCGTTACAGCGGGAACCTTTCTTTTCGTGTCTCGCAGGGATCCAAGGCGTGGTGGAGGCCTACCAGAATTGCCTTCCTAAAATCCAGCTGTACGGTCCCACCAACATCGCCCCAATTATCCAGAAAGTGGCCTCCTCTGCCTCAGAGGAGATGCACACCAAAGAGGCCATGGTAAGAGAGAGAATGGAAAATATGAAATATGTTTTAAAACAAACCCTTTGTTGCTGTTGTTGTTTGCACTTTTGCATCGGCAGACTGGGTAAAGGGAGTAAAAGAWAAGAATTGACAAAGTAGAAGGGGATTGATTGGTATTTATTTAATTCAGGTTATAAATTTAGAGCATAAATTCCTTCCTGCTTTAATGCCTACAGCATTTTCTCGAGCTCTCTAGTGGATCACTATGAGTTGTGCTTAAATCAGCTCCTGACCAGAAGCCAACGTTTAAATGATCGCTTTCATTGAACTGCTTGTCTTCACTTCCTCCATCTATCTCTGCTCTGCGTCCCGCCAGGAATACTTCATCCTGCTGATCCTSACGGACGGCGTCATCACCGACATGGCGGACACGCGGGAGGCCATCGTGCACGCCTCTCACCTGCCCATGTCCGTCATCATCGTCGGCGTTGGCAACGCCGACTTCACCGACATGCAGATCCTCGACGGGGACGACGGGATCCTGCGCTCGCCCAAAGGCGAGCCCGTCCTCCGCGACATCGTCCAGTTTGTCCCTTTCAAGGACTTCAAGCACGTAGGTGGTGGCTGGTGGGAAGCGTCGTCTGTTACYGCTTCTCCCCAGCTGGTGTAAATACAGTCGACGCCCAGCTGTCCTCAATCCCTCGAGCATCAAATACTGCAGTTTTCTATTCACAACAGTTAGAAACTCTGGAATGAAAATTTCCTTTTTTGTGTGTGTTTGGTGTGAGCTCATAGATTTTTAGTTTGGGGTAGGTGACAAGTAATTGTCAGTGTGTAAGTGTTTGTCTGTTAGCATGAATGTATTACCTTTTTGAGTCCACCCGATTCAAGATGGCCACCACAGCTGATTGACRTTAGCTAACACAAAAAGAGCTAGCTCAGTTGGATAAGTTGAGAAATGATGCTCAAGAATACTAGATGAATTTCAGTGTGACACCAAGAAAGTCTGACAAATGTTGGGTTAACGCGGTTATACCATCAAACAGAAAACAGACCATAAAAAGTAATGAAGTGGTAATTCCTCTTCCATACAGTATGTGACCMATCACATCGAAATGAGGATTAAGTCAAATTTGGTCAAAATGACCAAATCATATTATCAGATTCCTGGCTTTAAAAGCTACATTTTATCATCCTGATATCATTAGTAGATCCAGAGATGATATTTAAAGACCGTGTAAAGTAAAATGTAACATTTTCTTTTTTAAACATTAAAATTTTCATAAATGGATTGTTGTAAATGAGTACAAATTCTCTCAACTGTAGATATTTAAATAGTGGAGATATTATTCAATTTGTGTAACAAGGTATCTGTGTTTCAGGATTTTTTTTGGGCGTGTCTTAAAGGGCAGCCTTGTGATGTCACGAAGCTGCCTTCAGTATAACCCCGCCCCCTGTTGCTCTAATGGAAAAGAAAACAAACATTGTTTCCTCTGTTACAGGAATGTTCAGGGTCGTGGGCGTGGTTTGAGCTCCTCCAGAGGCCACGCCCCCAGCATTCCAGACCACAGCTAACTGATGTTTTTTCATTACTTTTAACCCATAATTTTATAAGGTTAACAGTATTTTTAATTGTTCAAACTTGGCTGGGTGATTATTAACACCTATTTCTGTGGTGTGACAACCTCAGAACACACATTTATTACGTGGTCTTTAATTTGTCTTGTTGGTTACAATAGTACAAAAATATTTGGTCTAAATCCTAATATTATGCAATTTTAATGAGAATTGTTTATGTCATTTGAAAAAAAGAAACCTCAAATAGTATTTGAATATTGAGATTTCCCAGCTGGAAAGAAACAAAAGCTTTGATAGTTTACAGGGAAAATCTCAACATTTTAAGCCATTTTTGCTCAAAATCTGGTTTTTGGTTGCTGATGCTCAAAAAAGTGCTTCAAAAAAATTTTTTTAGGATAATATTTCAGACAATACATTGAAATGATACATTGATAGCACATTTGTTTGTTCTATTTTAACAAAATATAATTTTTGCAAGCATTTTAACCAAAACTCCATATCTGCCTATTTCTCCACACACAACTTTTAGACTTAATCCTCGATTCGATATGATGGGTCACATATATTGTAGTTGACTTGTCCAAACCATGATTTTATGAGATTATGGAGCTAAAACACACCAAGACCAGTCTGATCCAACCTGTAAACAGATCTTTAATGACAAAAACATATACAGGATTAAAACAAACAGGCTATTTTGCTTAATTTATCTGTTTTAATGAATCTGTTTTAACTGAGGTAGACAGCTGTTTGGCAAAACATCCATTCCTCTAGATTGATTTTACTGTTAGACTAATTAAAGGAGACATCTTTCTTTTCTAAGAGCCCTTTACTTGTGAGGCTTGCAGTTTTCTGATTACCTTTCGGTTACTGCMTAAGGCAAGAAGAAGTACCACAAAAAATGTAGGGCTAGGTCTCAATAAATGCCAAAAAAAAAAMCGACCTGAAAACACTTTAAATGTCTCCATTAGTTTTCAAAGTTAGTGCTTTGTTGGGCGGCACAATACGTTGATTGAAAGGGTGCAACATCTGTCACGTTTGGTGGATGGTGAGGGACAGCAGGACCCAGATGTAGACACAAAGGGGGCAGTTCTCAGGAAGCTTGCAGTACTTTTAATATCAAAGCTTAGCAACAGAGAAGCCAGGATCAGCAAGTTGTATGGAAACTTACAGAGGATCTGAGGGAGAACAGAGGAAAACCAGRCAGTGTATGTACCAGGAAGGGTGTGCTGATTAGTAATGCAGTACAGGTGGTATGAGAGAACCTAGAAATAAAAGACTATGGAGGATATCAAGACCTTAAGAACAGACAGTACTTGACTGAAACTGCCTATAACTAAACAAAAACACGTAATAACAACTGAATCATGATAGTGTCTGTAGTAATGTATTTTTTGTGGGTATCTTTGATGATCAGTTTGAGTGGTGAACTTTAGGACACTGGGCTCAAACGACAGGGATTTTTACCCCCCCAAATGCGGGCGTAATAAGTCATACCACATCAGTTCGCTGTTCTCTCGAGTGTTCGTGTGGCCATATGCATGTACGTTTCTGGTGGCATTAATTTTGCTTGGCTCTGACCAGATGTGTTTGGTGGGGTCTGTTATGGTGAGTTTGGTCTGTGACAGGCTGGGAAATTAGGCAATTATATCCCAATCGAATCAGCAAGTTAAAGATGGCGGGGGGTGGGGGGGCATGTGTTGAGCGTTTGAAGAGCGGGAATTGGACGGAGGAGAGGAGTTATGAATAATGTGGAGAGCTGAGGATGAGAGGAGGGAGACAGAGTGGGAGAAAGAGGGTGTTGGGGGTGTTGGTGGTGGGGAAGTGGGGGGGGGAGGGGGTCAACAGAAGACCAGAGCTAAAGACAAAAGGGAGCGAGGGAGTGTGTGACAGAGGTGGAGAGGTGATTTTCTGCTCCGTCGTTTCTTTTCAGAAGGGATTAGCAGGACAGAGCTGCTGGGTGACAAGCAGAGAGGGGGATAACAGGTAGATAGGAGCGGAGGAGAGAGAGCTGGAGGGTGGAGGGAGGAAAAGAGGGGAGGAGAAGKAGGAGGAGAGTAAAAAGGCTGGGGTGGAAGAAGGACTTTGATGATGCTTTGTCTCACGGAATTATGTGAGACGGAGTACGACAAAGTCTCTGACATTAAGTATTCAGAAAGGACTGTATGTGCATTTGACTGAGGTGTGTGTGTGTGTGTGTGTGTGTGTGTGTGTGTGTGTG
>NW_013952434.1:195392-200029 GCF_001266775.1 Austrofundulus limnaeus | reverse complement strand
GTCTTTATTTTACAGTTAAAATAAATGTTTATCAAATAAAGTTTAATGTTACAACTAACCGTGGATCCCTTAAAGTTTGTGAGTTAGGACAGATTTAAAACATTGGAACAAGTCCCAATTTACAACTGGTTCTTTGCCGAGTTTCTGACATGTCAACGTGAAACGAGTTTAGGAGCTTTATTTTCTGCTGCTTTGTTTTATAGATGAGGCTAAGTGGTTTACTAAAGTAACGTTCCTCTGAAAATGTTCAAGTGGAGCTGAAAATGAATGAAAAATCAACTAAAGAAAAAAACAAAACAAAAAGCAGTGAAAAACCTTGAAAGGGACCTTGTTCAAAAGCACTGCAATAGATCAAAACAAGAGATGACTTGTAACGTTTGCACAGTACTATAATTTGTAGACATTTTATATCCATTTTACATTTATACCTGCAACAAACAGTTTCAGTAACAACATCCTACATATGTGAATCAGACCTGGTGTCACACTGCTGGCATGGCAAGTGGTTTGTCAACCAGATGTGGKCCAGGTCTGGCAATGATAGSCCTATTTTTAAGATGACACGCCACAACTGGCCCATGCATGGGTCACCGAAGCTACATCTAGGCCACCACAGAGCCGTCATTCTTTGCAGTATCTGAGCCGACTGTGTGCGCTAATGGGGCTGGTCTTTTCTAGACCAGCGTAATGCTTCAAGCCCTGAACTGCACAGTTTCCTCCCAACATCCCACATCATGATCTTCTGAATGACAAAGTACCTCATTTATCCAGTATTATAGTACAACAATAATATATTATTTATCCGGTATTAGTGCTTGATTTATCCTGAATCAAGGTGGGCAGAAGTCTGTTTCAGGTGACACTAGGGACAACGAGTTATCAGACGACTGCTGCCTCTTCAAACACAAACTCTCAGCTAGCATATCTTGATAAATCAGGGCAGYGCAGTAGCATGGCGGATTAGCACTGTTGCCTTGCATCAGAAAATAAACAAATATATAAATAAATCCTGGCTCYGAGTCTTGGCGGCTGGAGGCTCTCTGCCTCGAGAACACGCAAACCCTGGAGAGTAGTCCAGTCCAGTTTATATCATTTAAAGCTTATTAACGAGGTCAAGCTTTATCTTCCACATGACTCCCTTGAGAGGGTTATTCATGCTTTTATCTTCTCTAGACTGGATTACTGCATCTCTCTTTATAGTGGAATAGACCAGTCTCTCATCCGCTGTTTTCAGCTGGTCCAAAACTCAGCCGCCCACTACATGACGATGTGAGCACATTGCCCTTACATTGCATTCAGCTGGCTGCTTGTATCTTTTAATATCTTTTTTCCTTTTCCTTTCTTCTCTTGGTTTTTAGAAGTTTAAATTGTCTGGCACCCCTTTWTCTTTATGAGCTTCTATCATCCTGGTAGCGCTCTGAGATCTGAAAATCAGATGCTCTTGGTGCTTTCCTGCATGACTTGTGTCTAGAGGAGGACAGAACCTTCTCAGCTGGAGCTCCTAAACTCTGGAACAGTCTTTTTGTGAGGTCTGCCAGAACCATTAAAGAATTTAARCACGCAGAAACACCGATTGCCGCACATTTCTGTTTGGTTAACAAGATGGAAAGCAAAAAAGATTTTGCTCACCTGTTTTCTGGCGCCCAGAACGTACGTCGTTACAGCGCTTCCACCGCAAGGCCTAGTAGCCGAAACACCAGAACAGCTCGCCACTCGACTTTCAGTCAGACGTCGGGGTCACCAAAACTGTAAGAAAAATTCGTATTCAATAAACTGAAGTCGACATTAAAACCACCATTGTTAAATAAAATGATTTGTAGAAGGAATCAAACCATACAACACCAGAATTCTAGATCTGAGTGAGGTTTATTGTCACTTGAGTTGACAGGAAACCAACACTGGCGAAAAACCAGGAAGTTCATCAATTTATACATGTTCTTCAATGCCTGCGTTCGCCCCCTACTGACCTACGGCTGAATCACAGGCATTATGACAAAATTCTCATCTAATGTCCTCACAACGTTTGATTATGTGTTGTTATAATTCGGACATGTAACTAATCTATATCAATCAAAACATAATAGATTAAACATTGTCAACATTATAAAAAGGAAAACCTAAAAATATAGTATTGTGCTTTTAACATCAGTACTAACCTCTAATAACTATAAATTTCTTCATCTCTTTTAAAAATCATTTTGTGGCTCTGGCTTTTAACTCCAGAGAGCACATGCAGTAGGTCAGTCCATTTCTTTATTTATTTACTACAGGATTTTATCATTGTATTTTTATTTACAAGTTTAGCACTTTGGTTGCCTTGTGGTGTGTAAAGTGGTATATAAATACAGTTTTGATTGATTGGTTGATAGAGTGGGTTGTCTGAGAGTACTCCTGCTTCCTCCCACTGTCTAAAAACAAGCATTTCAGTTTAATTTGTAAATTAGGCCTAAGTAAGAGTGTTGAGCATGAATGATTGTCTTGTTTGTCTTTTTGTGATGGACTGACAACCTGTGTAGGGTGTACCCCTCCTCTCATCTAGTGATCTCTGGAAATAGACGCCATCTTCCTGCAACTTTTTCCATGACCAAGTAAAGAAAATGCATGAACAAATCATGACCCAAAATATAAATGTCACTTGGCTACAGAGATGATGATGATGATGCTGGAATTGTATCATTTATCAGTGTGCATCCTTTAGAAGAACTGATAATATTCAAGAGGTTATGTTTAGCTTTCACTACATGTTTTTGTTGTTGAAAATGCAGCTTTTGTTAAAGTAATTTAGAGTTTTGCTATCTTTCAGTTAACACGCGCCCTCTGTAACTGAAGAAAAATCAGATATGCAAAGCAAAGAGACTTATTCAGACTACTGTGTGATTAACTTGTGCTGTCTAGTGCAGCAACAGAGACTGCAGCATGTTTTGGAGCGTGTGATCCTTTACTTCTGTGTTGTGTCGAGAGGCTGCTTTTATGCACAATCTGACAGGAGCTGTGAGGATGTGATGCAATTTTCTGCTGTGCCACTTTGTTGCACACAGCCCGCATTCAGGAATCCAGTGATCACACCAGAGGAAAAAAAAGGGGGTGAAAAAGAGGGATGTTTTTCAGGCTGTCTGAGCTTGTCTGATTATATCAGCCACAGTGATCTGCACCTTTAGCAGCATCAAACTCTCGGATTCCAGGATGGATGGTGTTTGAGACCCATTTGTCTCTCTCTGTCTGTTTTCCCAGGCCTCCCCGGCTGCCTTGGCTAAGAGCGTTCTAGCTGAAGTCCCAAACCAGGTGGTGGATTACTACAACGCGAAAGGAATCAAACCCAAGTGTATATCGGACTACGAGTCCTCGAGAACCTTCAGCCCCTGACGATGTACTAAACACACATACATGCTCATATTCAAATTCTGTCAAATTAAAAATCAGCTGTTGTACATAAACACATCCAAAAGCACAAGCAGACATGAACAAACATGTATACACAACAATACAACACGAACAAACATGTATACACAACAATACAACATACAGTAGTCTAGCTCAGAGAATTAGCTCGTTATGGTGAAACAGTTTCAACTACTTCATTGATGACTATTGCATGTTTGGCCTCAAAGGCATCACCAGGGAAATTATTACTATCTACTGTATATTGAAAAGCTATTTGTAGAAATAAAAGAGTTTTCCAATCAGCATGCAGACTCTGATTATAGCACACTGAAATAAAATGGCATTTCTACCTTATTTAAATAACTAGCAAGTGCATAGATCAAAAGGTCTATGTAGGGGGGGAAAGGCTTAAACATGAACCTGCATAACCCCAAAATGCTTTGAATTAGCAWTGCAAATGTTATTTATGGGACTGGTGGCATTCCAGTTGGTATACTGCATGAATGCATGAATAATTCAGCTCCTACTAATACCCAATCTCAAGTAGCCGCTTGCTAGTTATGAAATAAAGTATCTGTCATTTTTGTGAAAGAAGGGATACTTTGGAATGCTTTGGGTTCTCTTTTTTAACGGATTTGCTTGTGATTTTTGCTAAATGGAAACAAATAACTAATGAATAATTGTAACAATTTCTTAATAACCCTCCTACATTGTAAAGAGTTTTCCAGATGGTAGACACGTGTGTGTGTGTGTGGTAGAGACTCATTTGTGAGCTGAAAAGTGTTTCTTTTCTCCTGTATTCTGCATGTTGATAATATTAGTAATAATAAAGATATACTTTGTTTTTCTCAGTTTTGTGTGATTGTTTTTGTGYTACCCAGCTTTGTTAATATTGAGTTCCTAAATATTTCCAAACAGCCAGACTTTGCAGTGTTGTCTTTCCTGCAGAAACAGAAAGAAAACCTCAAGTAATATAGCTGTAAAGAGATAGTTCAGACTTTTTAAGGTGGRGTTAAGTTGGTAGATATCTTACCTGAACGAGTGGGACCAAGACCAAAGAGAACTGCTACCATCTTGAAACAGCTCCAATCTCAAAAATCCTCTAGCAGACCATGTGAATACTGTTTTAAAATCTTTATACTGCTTTAAATTTAACACACATTTATTTAAAAAGAAATCTAAGAATGAACAAAATGAGCAGCAGCTAGCTGTAGCACTTCTGGTGTAGTTCAAGCAGGAGTGTCACAATGTTTCTG
>NW_013952434.1:187584-194736 GCF_001266775.1 Austrofundulus limnaeus | reverse complement strand
AAGCCTGCAAGTTGTGTGTGTGTGTGTGTGTGTTTATATACTGTATAAGTAAGCGGAACAGTTGACAGTAACTCTGGTGCTGCGGAACCATTTTGGTTGCGCACCGGAAGTGTTGGTGACATCGAAAGGACGAACTGGCATGTGTTAGTAGATGTTATACGACAACACGTCCTTATATTTTACATGTTGTAGTTCAGGATTTATTTATCAGTACATGGAATAAGGAACATTATGGCAACACGGGGATATCGGTTTATTCTTCAGCGAGGAGCTCAGCTTTTTTCTTCTCGGTCAGCTGGTGTAAGGTAATGTTGCTAAATGGCTAGCAGTAGCTGTTATGCTAAAGTTGGTTCCAGACTACTGGATGTAAGCCCACTTCTTATGAAAACAGCAGCATGCTGTCGTTTTTTAGACAAAAAACTTAACGTTATATTTTTCTTGTTCATTAGTAGTTACCTTTTATTTGCCACAACTCTTACGGCGTTGTGAGACTCAAGTTTGTATCGTTAACAAGCGTGAAGCTGACATTTTTGTTCTACGAGGTTGGCTAATGCACTCATTTAGGAACAATTACAGCTGCTAATCAATAAAGTTACTTAATATGAATGCAATCAGTGTAAAATGACAAAAGTACGGATGTCAAAATTAATGTGATGAGCAATATAATACTAACATTTCTATATTAGACATGTCATATAAGTCTTAGTTTGTGTTTATCCTGTTGATAGGCAACAGACAAAGCTCAGCACTGTTGGAACAATATGAGTATGGCATCTTTACTACTGGGCAGACAACATCAAACAATGAGCTATTTCTTTTAGTGAAGCAAAGTTATGACTTTGACAAAAATCACAACACTATCAGAAAACTAGCATCAGTCTCAAAAGGTGGAGGCAGTCCTCCTTTAGTTTAGCTCTAAAAAAAACCTTTAAAATCCAAGGCAACACTCCTGATCACAACTATAAGCTGTTTGTGTGAAATATTGAGTAAAGTTTGGATATAGACATGATGGTGTGTTACAGTAACAAGATTGTTATAAGAAAATAACAGACTGAAGGCAAAAGCTGTTAAAGACAGAACTTTGGCTCCTAAATTAACAGATGTCAGGAGAGGTTAATTAAATAATGGTAATACACACACACACACACACACACACACACACACACACACACACACATATATATATTAGGGGTGCAACAATACAAGAACGATTCGATACTTTAGTCTCACGGTTCGATATTTTTTCGATACAAAAAAGAGAAATTTCCTTGCCCCTTTTAACTTGTAATTTATTTAAATTAATTATGAACATTTGTTTAACCTCCAAAAGTACAGTTTTTAAATTAAATGTTGCTGAAACAGCAAGTTTCTCAG
Source organism: Austrofundulus limnaeus (assembly GCF_001266775.1). NCBI lineage: Eukaryota > Metazoa > Chordata > Actinopteri > Cyprinodontiformes > Rivulidae > Austrofundulus > Austrofundulus limnaeus. Next base: position 193,362 of record NW_013952434.1, on the reverse strand, counting down.
TGGATCTGTGCTCAAAAATGCAGCCTAGGTGGAGTAGTCGAACACRGATCCACTGGTCCTTCAACACAGAGCATCTTCAGAAGACAAGTTGTTAAATAAATTTTTAAAATCTGTATTGTTCGATACGGTTTGATACGGATACATGTATTGTTGCACCCCTAATAAATAAATAAGTGTATGTATATGTATATATATACTGCAGCTTTTTAACTAAAGTGTTTTTTTGATTTTACTACCTGGATTACTGAAATGCATCAGGAGGTTTTTAGAATACTCGAGGGTTAGTTTGGGACATCTTTGTTCTATGCATCTAATCTATGCAGCTGATGTCTTGCTTCCCTAAAATACATTTTTACAATATAGCTTTTATTATCACAAACAAGTAATGTAGAAGTCCTCTTTTCATATTTGGTTTCAATAAATAAAATGAGCTGGGGATAGTGTTCCCAACGTCTACGCTTTTTTATTTTATTTTATTTTTTTAGTTTGTATTTTTTTTATCAATAGACCTAATCTTTTTTTGTTTGACATTAAAGCAAATAAATACCAGTCTAAGATGATCCATGATATTAAACCTTTAAACACACAAGCTTTCAATGGCAAATTTTTAACTTATATATATTTTTAATTAGTCAAAAATATTTTGCAAAATATGAACGTCAGTCAACAAAACCACAATTGCTTCAGTTTACTTTTAACCTTTTTTTTTTCCAGGCCTGTCCAGTCAGTGGGTGATGTCAGAACAGTGCACACCTGGCTTGACGAACACCTCACAGAAGACAACCAGAAGTTTATAAGGAGAATCACGGCAGAAGAAAACAAACAAGTAACAAAAGATAGGCTCAATCCACTCAAAGATGAGCCCTGGCCGCGACACGAGTGGACGCCGGGTGGGTTTCTACGATTAGTATAGAACAGTGTCATCAGGAGAGTTTCTTCCTGTTTACTTCAACATTTACAATCTTTTTCTTTTCCACCCAGAAAGTAAAAGAGTTGGGCTAATTGCTGTCAAGTTGGGGATGGCTCCTTACTGGACTAAAGAGGGAGAAAGAGGTGTTGTCACAATGTTACAGGTAGGATTGTGTGTTATGCTGCAGCTTTTTAACTAAAGAGATCTCAGGCGTTCTTCGGGAATATTAATTAGAGTTGGTGTGAAATGACCTGCAGGTCACAAACAATAAATTGTAATTGTAATTGTGATTCTGTTGAGCAGGGTGAAAGAGTAGCAATTAATAAAGATGTACTGTACAAACGTTCACATTCAGGGTTTGTTTCTATGTTTGAAATACCTCACTTTACTTAAAGAAATACTCTATTTGAAATGAGGGTTAAACAGGAAATCTTTGGAGCGAGGTTTATTCAGATCATGTTTTACACTCAAGTGATCTGTCAGTAAAGTGAAGTGAATGCAAACTTGCTGTCCTCATTATTGATTATAATTCAGTGTAGGAGACAGTAGAAGTGGAAGAAAATTCTCTTTCAGTGGTTTTTAAGAACACTAAATTGTTTAGGATGGGGTCAATAAAGGCTGATAATTTTTGGAAAGAGTTACTAAAAAAAGCCTGTTCACTGATGGTGACTTTTTGCTACCAGAACTTATTATTGTAGCAGCCAGGCCTRTTCTGAACAAGTGTAAAAGTCTGGTTTAAAGAGAACGTTAGCTTTCAGAGAAAAATCAACAAGACGCAGCCAGAAAAATGAGCATAAAAATGTGAAATGTGAAGTAGTACACTGGATAACCAGAAGTCAATATACAGTATATATGTGCAGTATTTGCTTGTAGATAATTTACATTTTTATTTTATTCTGTATCTCGTCATTTACCGGCCGTTTGTGTAAAGTTCATAGAAAATGACTACAACCCTRCTAAAGAAAACACTTCTAAAATGTTATAATTTTGTCATCTTCCCCTTATTATCAGAGTGGAAGCCACAAAAGGGACTAATATCCACCTCGGCTCCCACATTTTGGCCTCATCATTTAGTCATTTCCTTTCTAGCTGTAGTGGTAATGATCTGTGCAAAATGAGAAGTAGAAAAATTAAATTATGCACTCCTGAGTGGAATGCACTCCTGCTATTTTTGATGCTTGATACAGCTAGTATGTCATAGAGAAGCTGTTTAAAAAGTCAATAGTTATTGCTGTTCTGTAAAAGGAAATCTCTGATATATTATCCTGCTGTAGTAAATGACTCCTCATGAAAGTAAACCAACCTTGTGGGTAATTATAATGCTTCAGGTTTGGGACTTCCATCTAATTACATGTATTTATGTGTGAGCTCAGGAGCACCAGGCAGCGGGGTGAACACTGCAATCAGGCTGCAGTTTAATTTATTCGATCCTGACATTGTCTTCCTGATTATTGTTGCTGTGTTTTACATATTTTTCCCCCCCATCGTCCTATTTTTATTTTATTTTTCTCTCCCAGGTGCAGGACTGCCACGTGATAAAGCATCTGACCAAAGAAGAGTATGATGGAAAAACTGCTGCTCTTTTGGTCGGGGGGAAGAACTCATCGCCGTTCTACGTACGGATTTAGATCTAATTTATGAAAAATACAAGGTTTTTAGCTCCGCTGTGGCTCTTGGTGAATTTATTTTGGTTGACGTTTTAAAAAAGGTTTGCAGAGTTCTTGTTTGTTTTGTTTTACATCTTCCCAGAGTTGTAGAGTTAACAAAGTACAAATACTTTTAGTTTACTGAAGTAGAAATGTTGATTACTTTACTTGACGTTTTACGTTTTCTACTCCTTATATTTTTACACTCTTATCTGTACTTACTTGTCCTTACATTTTTTTAAAATATAAGAAGTAGAAAGTTGTTACTCCAGCTTTTACACTTAAATACATTTTATATCAGGAATTTGGATACTCAAGTACTGTAAATGTCAGATACAGATTTTTACTCTGTACCCAAGTCATATTCTTTGTCAGTGTGCCCCAGGTAGTTTACCACCATCAGTGTGTGAATGTGTGTGAATGAATAATGCAGGAAAAATTGTAAATCATCTTTAAGTGTCGAAAAGTGCTATATAGGGCTAATTCACTATTACTATTATTATGAGGCACTTTAAACAAGACTGCATCTTTCACAATGACAAAAATACCACAATAGTTGTATTTTATTTTATTACAGCTTGTTTATTTCGAACATTAAATCTGTTGTTAAGAAGTATTTGTGTCGAGACCCAATTTAATTGCAGCCGTCTGCATTTATAATAATTAATGGTTAAACTCAGAAATATGTGAAAATAAACAGGCTGTTCCAGCAGGTACTAAAAATAATGTTATAGTCCTAAAAATAAGCATCTTCTGAACTTTGTCAAATAACTAAGCAGTTTTGACTCTTCAGATAAAGCCATTTATGACCCACTTAAGTAAACGTAAGTTTTAAGTGGTTTTCTTCTTATAGTGAACCTTAAGGCTGCTTTTTAAACCCTTCAGTACAACTGAAAACTGAGGTGACAGATGGTTTCAAATTTATTCCGTGAACATAAAGGGCACTTTGTCCTCCCTCCCCTTCAAAGGTAAAGGTCATTTCTAAATGTGATATTTTAAAAAAATGCTCTGGATATTCTGTTTYCAAGATAAAACCCAACAAGGAAAGAATGAAAACGTCAAGATGTAATTTATTCATTGAGTCTCAACAGAAGCCTGACAGACTGGTGTCAGGGTTTCACTTGTGGAGTTGTTTTGAACTCTTCTCACTCAGCCACATCGTTCTCCAGTCAGAGGCAGAGTTTGTTGCAGGGAGACGCTTTGGCAGGCTGGTTTTTTTTTATTATTATTTATTTTTTCAAGTCAACAGAAGGGAAGAGGGAGAGTTTGGAGCGACTAAAGGTGCCGCGATGAGAGCGAGCAGAGTGAAAGCAAATGTCAGAGACGCTCACTGCCAAGACTGAGCGCAAAAGCCTGCAAGTTGTGTGTGTGTGTGTGTGTTTTGTTTGTGTGTTTGGCTCATATGGCCAGAACAGGCTCACGGTATATTTTAAAAAGTCCAACTGTTGCGACTTTTATTTCATCTCGTCCATCTTCTTTCTGTCCTTCACAATGATTGCCAGAAATCCGAAAAAGCCATGGAGATGTTCAGGAATGCGGGAGTTCCTCCAAAAGAGAAAATCACCCACTTTAAAGTGTCTGATAATGCCCTCCTCAAACCAGGTATTAAACATAACTTCATAGAATTTTACGTTAACAACAAAACTGTTATTTGACCTCGGTCTTGCCTCTTGTGTGTTCAGGCACTCCTCTGTATGCAGCACATTACCGCCCTGGCCAGTATATAGACGTCACAGCCAAATCGTAAGCTCCATTTTGCCAGTTTTCCCCTTCTTATTGTTGCACGTTTTGGCTTTCTTTCCTTCATTTTACACGTCTTCTGTTGTATGTAGATCTGTAATTAACTTTCCAAGATAATCCAGACGTGTTAACTGCTTTTTTTTTTCTCTTTGAACCCACAAATCCACCTCAATTTTGTCACAAAAAAACACATATATGTTTCTTGTGTTTTTGGAAAGCATCGGTAAGGGTTTCCAAGGTGTAATGAAGCGATGGGGATTCAAAGGTCAGCCTGCCTCTCACGGTCAAACCAAAACTCATCGCAGACCAGGATCTATCGGTCAAGGAGGGGTAAGGTTGCCAAACACGAACAGTTGGCTTCCTGTAATTCATGAACATGAATGTGTGATATTTGTTGTCTCCAATCAGGATCCAGGCAGAGTTTTCAAAGGGACGAAGATGCCAGGCAAGATGGGAAACAGATACGTCACAGCTCTTGGACTGAAGGTAGGTTCCAGACACGACGCTTAATTATTTTAATCCTAACAGCCCTTGGCTTGTATTTCAATTGGATCTTCTTTGACCTGCTTCTCTGTCTTCCAGATATGGAGGGTGAATACCAAGTTCAATGTTCTGTATGTTCAGGGCTCCGTTCCCGGTCACAGGAACTGTCTCCTGAAGGTAAAAATAACAACACACACACACAAAGCGGTGTGTGAGTTCACCAGACAACTTCGGCATGTTTCATGCTCTGACCTCGACAAGTGACCTTGCACCTGTGAAACACTGTCTAACCTGCAAGACACAGCGATTTATCTTCATTGACACTATGCTGGATCAGCAGTGTGTGTGCGTGTGTGTGTGTGTGTGTGTTACCCTGAAAGAATGAGAGCACACACCCTAATGATGTTAGTAATATCCCCCAGCATCCGTCTCTGCTCAGCATGTTCTCGCCTCGTAAGAGTGTTGCATACATGCCGACTATTATTTGTTCTGGAGACAAGCAATAATGAATACAAATGTTCTTTTGCATTGCAGCCATCACACACACACACACACACACACACACACACACACACACACACACACAGAGGTTTGTTTTTATAGCCCTATGAGGACCGCAGATTGATATCCATTCATTTTCTGGTAATTTTATAGCCTAACCCTGACCATTTGTCCTAAAATTAACCTCACCTGACCCTAAAACTAACCTAAACTCGATTCAATTCACACCTTGGTCCTAAACCTAGACACCCCTCACACACACACACACACAGGTTTGTTTTTATAGCCCTTTGAGGACCGCAGATTGACATCCATTCATTTTCTGGTAATTTTATAGCCTAACCCTGACCATTTATCCTAAAATTAACCTCACCTGACCCTAAAACTAACCTAAACTCAATTCAATTCACACCTTGGTCCTAAACCTAGACACCCCTCACACACACACACACACACACACACACACTGAGGACTTTGTATTGACTTCCATTCAGTTTT
>NW_013952434.1:184502-186272 GCF_001266775.1 Austrofundulus limnaeus | reverse complement strand
CAATACACAGCCCTAGTGGAGCATGGACTTTAAACTCAGCCCAGTAGGAGCTGACTTGATAGTTGGTCTGTTGATCACCTATCAGCCTAACAGAGTGGCTGTGATCTGACCAACAGAGCATCATGTGGCTCTTAAAACAATCTGAGATGATCAGCTGACTTACTGCTGCGTCGCTGAACGCCGGGTTGTAAYGCTGAATCTGATTGGTTCGTTTGCTGCTAATGTTTTTTTGAAAGAAAACCAGAATCAGCACCCGTTCTGCTTTTATTTGTGTGAATTATTTCAACATTTGCATGGTGCGATGCTGTCTACTCTCCATGCACATGTAGGTTAATATAATATAAATAAAACATAATCACTAGTAGTCAGAAATGCTGTGATTACTTTTGTTGTTGTTTCAGGAAGTGTTTTTATCTTTGTGTGTGTTGCAGATACGAGACACTATACTGCCAAACAGGAAATCTGCCATGAGCAACCCTCCTTTCCCCACCTACTTTGTCGAAGAGGAAGGTGAACTGGATGAAAATCTGTATGACGAAGAATTGTTCGTTCACACGGAGCCGTCGATCTTGCTGAGCTGAACTCTGTCTCACTTATTTGGTTAAAGTAAACTGTATCTGAATTCTTCAATAATAATAAAAAATAATTCCTAAAACTTGTTTGGATGTGCTTTAGGGGGAAAACAGGAGTTGGAGATAGATGCGTGTTTGATCCGAATGGTTATTACTGTCCCTTCCCCCTGAAACCATGGTAACTGTAKGAGTGGTGATGTCACCAGAGGATCCCCAAGCTGAGGCGAAAAAGAAAAGACAGTGAAGCAAAACAAAGAGAGGCAGATATGTCGGAGAAATGTGCAATATCTATGCAGGATTGGAGAAGAGACGAGGAGGAGGGGGGGGGGGGGCTAATAAAGAGAGTGAGTGGAATACAGACAGACGAGGGAAGCGATGTGTTGGCTTGGAGGGGAGTAATGAAAAGGGTGTGAAGCGTGGAAGCAAATAAAAATAAAACAGGATACAAGCTGGTGAAGGTGCGGAGGGCGGCTGAAGAAGAGGGAGAGGCAGGGATGAAGGCTGACAAAGGTTGACATTTGTGCATAAGAGGATAAATGAGGACATTAATGTTGCAGGAGGACGCCGCTGAGAGCTTACTGTGTTTGTGCAGCAGGATTTAAATAAGAGTCATTTCAGGACTGTCCCCTTTGGCACCTTGTTGCCTCTTGTTTGTGTGTCGGTGGCTGAGGCGCAATATTCAAATAATCATGTTCGCTGAATTGTTTGACTGTTGTTCAGTGACTGTATCCTCAGAGGCCTGCATGTGAATTAGTCCCTCTCTGCTCTCTATCTGCAGTGTAATTGACAGCCACAATAACAAGCTTTTGTTTTTTTTTTTGTTTTTTTCTTGCTGTTTGTTTGAAAGCCTGACAAGCAGCAGTGATGCCTCGCAGGATGCCCTGCAACAACTGTGCAGGAACACAGCATCCGCGCCTGGTCCCTAATTGAAACAACACACAGCCGGCTCGCCCCTTTGAAAAGTGGAGCGTGCACGGGGTTAACTGTCATTTAGGCCCGAAGAGGAGCGGCGGTGAGGCGGTCTGCGGCAACACGCGTCCCGTTCGTGGAACATGACTCGGCTTGTACGTCCATAAGGCAGCAGTGAGCTCTTTGAAATGGTAATGATACTGTTTGAAAGTCCTGTTCTGCGGAGCCTGCACATCATCAGGCTCTTGTGGGAGTGGATGAAAAAGGAGGGTGTGATGGGGGGCTTGGG
>NW_013952434.1:183141-184352 GCF_001266775.1 Austrofundulus limnaeus | reverse complement strand
GCAGCAGAGCAGAACTGGAAGTCCTTCCTGGTTTGTGCAGCTCTGATTACCTCAGAGACCACATGATTCTTGAAGAAAATTATTATTTTTTTTGTCTTTGAAGTGGTGTTCCGTAGTTATCAGTAGTCAGTATCTTACCTGCAGTAGGAGTCAGTTTGTGACTAAACACAGCAACTAAAACTTAACTTTATTTATAACAAAATTTAGTTAATCTTAGAATACCAAACTAGAGAGATGCTTAATTAAGGCCGTCATATGCTACGAATTGCTAGTTAGCTAAAAGTGCCATAGAAATCAATGAAGAACGCGTTGGCATGCTAGCTCRTGCTTCAAAACAACACTGCAGAAATTGTCCATCTAACCAAATCTTGCAATCTTATATCTGGCCAAGAAGTATTTTTGCTCGTTTTAAAACTGATGTACTAAGCAAGAGCAGAATGTGTTAGATTATTAATCTTGTTAACCAGGAAGTTTGTTTTATTTTAAGAAGTCTTACCAAGTGCGTCASTGCGCTGGCTGATAATTTCACCTAATTTGAAAAAAAATTACATTTAATCTAGTATTTTTATTTTCGGTTGCTAATTTTACAGCATGTAAACCAGACTTTGAAAATATAAATTTCTATCAGGATATCCAAAAACAATTATCTGCTATGGAGGGATACATTTTTATGCAAAACAGTCATTTTTTTGGTGCAAAATAATAAACATTCTTCTTTTCTTGCCTGTTATTTGTAAATCCAAATTTAGGAAACACATTCCCTAACTTTTCATCAGATAGAGCGGTAATGCCCAGAGGTTTTCCTTCTGCATGTAAGATATTGACCACTGATAACTCCTCAGAGCATCACCTCAAAAATACGAACTGCCCCTTTATCTGACTGTGTGTTTTTGTGCTGTGCTAGTCGACACAGCAATATTTAAAGGGCTCAATCAACACGTTTTGGAAGAAACTCGTTTGGATTATTGAACTGACAGAAGTCGTCATTTAGGCTTTTATTTTGACGAGGATTTTTTATTTTTAATCCAAACTTGCAAACGCCCACTTGTCTGCTGCTCCTGCCTCCTGATTCTCTGGCTTGTTTGTTGGATACCTTCTTCTTCAAAGCACTTCAATTCTCTTAATTAAAACTTTCCACGTTTCAGCTGAATCTGAACATTTGGGTGTGTGTGTGTGTGTGTGTGTGTGTGTGTGTGTGTGTGTGTGTGTGT
>NW_013952434.1:180776-182739 GCF_001266775.1 Austrofundulus limnaeus | reverse complement strand
CACACACACACACACACACACACACACACACACACACACACACTTGCTATTACTGTCTATCTGACACACATGCTTTTATTTCTTTAAATTCCTGAAAACTTCCATTTCCAGGTTTTGTCAGCGCTTCAGTTCTTTGCCAGCTTCAGACTGAAAGAGTTGAAGTGACCTGCATCTCCAAAGGTAAACACACACACACACACATGGTGTATGGTAGTGTGTGTGTGTGCAGTATGAATTATTGAGTGTGTTATTTGAGGGACAGCTGGCTCTTGAACACATTAACTGCCTCAGTCAAACATCCAGTCAGTGACAGGAGCGAAGAGTCGCCGAACAAAAAGAGGAGAGGAGAACGAGGGGACGCCAATCCAATTTCACACCGACATGATCTGTAAGCAATTACAGCAGAAAGTGTTTATATAAGCTCTCAAGTCAATTAACACGAGGACTGAAGTGGATTAATCTCCAGCGGTAACAGCAGATGAAATTATTTTTACRAGTCCGTCTTCATTTGCTGCCTGTAAATAGAGGGGGAACAATGTCATTTTTTACATCAAAATCAGTACAAGTGACTGCATTAAAATTTCAATTTTATTATTTATTTGAAGAAGAAATGGGGAACAGTAATTGACACAAGGTAAATTTGTGTTTGAGTTAACTAAAAGACCAGTTTTCATTGAGAATACCAGATGTAAGCTTGGGAAAAATATCAACTCAGCAATTAAAAGAAAGGAAAACTGTTGCAATATGAATAAAAAGACAACATAACAGGTCAGATTGTATACAGTATTGAGTAGCAAGAAATAATTTTCCCACACAAAGGTGAAGGTTTGATTTTATTGCGGTTGTACGAGGTAGGTCCAGAGTATCCAAACTGGCATGACAATCACATTTTATAAACTTTATTTGAACAAAAAAAGAAAAGKGTTGTCATGGCAGCAAAAAACCAAAGCTAAGGCACAAGGAGAGCCATACCACCACACTCAGCTGGTGAATGAGGTGAAGCTGAGGGATACCTGAGCAAACTGAGAACAGGTGTGGGTGGGTAGGACTGAGGAGCAAGACATWTTGTTTCTCATATAAGGAGCTTTCTCAGTTCAAACAGAAAAAAGTTTTTTTCTCGTTCTGTTCCAAATATGAACGTTACTTTTCTTAAAAGAGGAGCTCTCATCTTTGAGATGAAGGACTGCTGAATCCTGAAGCGTTGGCTCTCCTGTGCTGTGTCATCATCAGGTTCTCCTATAAGCGTCAGAAACCGCATACAATACAACTTTGAAATCAACCTCAGACAGTTCAGTGGGTACCAGGACTACTGGCATTAATGGTGATGAGAGAGCTGACTACCTTACAAAAGCTGCATGACAGACAGACCCACTTCAAAGGACCAGGGCCTGCTGTAAGTATTTCAACTACAGTAGGACAGACCTGGATTAGACGTCGACACTCGATCTGTTGGAGGGAGCTGATGGACTGTAGACAGGCACAAGAACTGGTTAATGACCCACATCTTGGCTTTGGGAAAGCTCTCATTGCCTTGACAGGGGCTGCGTCCTTCAAAGGACTCGGTCTAGGTGGACCGCTTGGTCGATCRCTAAGAAAATTTTAAGTRCACTGGTTGGAGTCCTATAGGCACAATCTGCTCAATCRCCAYAAAATRGTGAYGAGACTMCATGACAATGGTCTGTGATGTCTGTGGCATTGAATTAGACCTCTTTGCACTAGTGAGACCACTGCCCGGCTCTGGCAATCTCAGAGCACGTGTGAACACCTGTTTCTAATCTTGTGTACTTCATCTGAGGGACATGAAGGTTTGACAAAAGCTCTGTGTCCATCTATCCCAACTCTCCATAACCATAACAGCAAAAATGCCATTGTTAATTTAACACCCACAAAGTTAATTTTAACAATGACAAAGTGTCTATATGTGTCCACACTTGCTGGTGTTAAAATAATATTTGTGAAAGTG